>NC_060124.1:485895389-486198419 GCF_021461395.2 Schistocerca americana | reverse complement strand
TGCTCTGCGCTGGACTGTCCCGCGGTCAGATCAAACGTAAACAAAATATTGTACTTTAGAATTAATTTTATGTAAGGGATATAGAGTCTCATTCTTACTGTTAGTAGTTACAAGTAAGTATTTTTTGTTATACTTCGTGCTACAATTTTTTGTATCCCGTTTCAGAGTTTAGAAATCGGATCCTTAGTTTGCTGTTTTGTACTTAATAATTTTAACTGACCAAGATTGAAAACTTATTAAAATCGAATTAGGGTTATAAAGCTCTTTAATTCTTACAGTCAACATTGTTAAAGAAGACAATTAACATTTTATAAGTTTTTCTTTTTCGAGGAAACGATTTTGTCTAGGCTTGGTACAATATTCCGTGAGACTGCTAACCTCAAAGAATTGGTGAAATTTTTGTCGCCAAGGAGTGAACGGTTCTTAGTTTTAGCAAGCTTTAAAAGAGCGAAAAAGCGCCCACAAATATACGTGGAACCAAACATTGAGAACTATGGCCGCGTGCTTGTGCAAAAGAGGATATTTCTCTCGTGGAAGACAGCTGTAAAAGTCATCCAAAGTTTTACACATAAGAAAGCGGTCCTTCGGGCGGATATGGCACTGTAGGACAATCAGCTCTAGTTGAAGCACTTGTGAGACGTCCTCTGCCCGAAGGGAATAAATATATCTTTCGGCTGGCGTTCGGGCAGTCCGCACGGCCAGCTAAGCGGCGCGGCTCGGCCACTGCAGCAACATACGAATTCGCCCGGGGCGCTGGCCACGCGCTAGCGTCCCAGGGGCACAGTTTGGACGAGCCTGATCTATGATGTTACAAGGCGCAATTTGCGAGGTCGGTAGATCACTAAGTACTGCTGACATAGACATCCTTGCCACCGTTGAGCTCCCTGAGGATGTCCTCGATGGGACGACCCTTTGTTTCCGGCAGTACGAACCACTCAATAAGGGTGGAGAGGGCGCACACGGCAGCGAAGAGCCAGAAGGTACCGTAGGTGCCCATGCTTTCCGACATGAGCGGGTACAGCTTGGCCATGGTGCCGCCTGTGAGCGAGATGACGAAGTAGCTGCAGGTGGCAATTAAGCCTCTAATTCTCGTAGGCACGATCTCGGCAATCACGACGTACGGCAGTGCGGCCAGACCAAAGGCCACCATCAGCACGTAGACTGAGAGGCACGAGACGGGCAGCCAGCCGATGCTCGACAGGTCCGCCTGGGTCTCCGCCTTCAGGTAGAGGTACACGCCCATGACCGCCACTGAGGCGCCGACGGCCGCATTGGAGAGGAACAGCGTCGGGCGGCGGCCCATGCGGTCCACCAGCGGCGCCGACAGCAAGCCGCCAACCACCTGCACAAACGACAGCCGCCAGAGACGCTGGTAGTCGTACGAGGACTGTACCAGAGCTAGAGTTGTGCTCTACCAAAACTACGGCCTTGCTACACTACACAAATGGCGTAGTAGATGGTAGGGTTATCGCTAGTATTGGTGAAATTGATAAAGAAAGAAACATAAATCATGTGTGAGAGAGAAACTGGGAGCCAACAACATCTCTAAGTATCTTTTTTTTTCGTTTGGTTGTCTGTTTTACACATAATTAGAACCGCACATCTTCCAATGTTAATCCATTGAGTAATTTACACTACTAGCCATTAAAATTGCTACACCAAGAAGAAATGCAGGTGACAAACGGGTATTCAGTGGACAAATATATTGTACTAGAACTGACATGTGATTACATTTTCACGCAATTGGAGTGCATAGATCCTGAGAAATCAGTACACAGAACAACCACCTCTGGCCGTAATAACGGCTTTGATACGCCTGGGCATTGAGTCAAACAGAGCTCGGAGGGCGTGTACAGGTACAACTGCCCATGCAGCTTCAACACGATACCACAGTTCATCAAGAGTAGTGACTTGCGTATTGTGACGAGCCAGTTGCTCGGCCACCATTGACCAGATGTTTCCAATTGGTGAGAGATCTGGAGAATGTGCTGGCCAGGGCAGCAGTCGAACATTTTCTGTATCCAGAAAGGCCCGTACAGGACCTGCAACATGCGGTCGTGCATTATTCTGCTGAAATGTAGGGTTTCGGAGGGATCGAATGAAGGGTAGAGCCACGGGTCGTAACACATCTGAAATGTAACGTCCACTGTTCAAAGTGCCGTCAATGCGAACAAGAGGTGACCGAGACGAGTAACAAATGGCACTCCATACCATCACCCCGGGTGATACGCCAGTATGGCGATGACGAATACACGTTTCCAATGTACGTTCACCGCGATGTCGCCAAACACGGATGCGACCATCACGATGCTGTAAACAGAACCCGGGTTCATCCGAAAAAATGACGTTTTGCCGTTCGTGCACCCACGTTCGTCGTTGAGTACACCATCGCAGGCGCTCCTGTCTGTGATGCATCATCAAAGGTAACCGCAGCCATGGTCTCCGAGCTGATAGTCCATGGTGCTGCAAACGTCATCGAACTGTTCGTGCAGATGGTTGTTGTCTTGCAAACGTCCCCATCTGTTGACTCAGGGATGGAGACGTGGCTGCACGATCCGTTAAGCCATGCGGATAACATGCCTGTCATCTCGACTGCTAGTGATACGAGGCCGTTGGGATCCAGCACGGCGACCTTTATCAAAGTCGGAAACGTGATGGTACGCATTTCTCCTCCTTACACGAGGCATCAGAACAACGTTTCACCAGGCAACGCCGGTCAAGTGCTGTTTGTGTATGAGAAATCGGTTGGAATGTTTCCTCATATCAGCACGTTGTAGGAGTCGCCACCGGTGCCAACCTTGTGTGAATGCTCTGAAAAGCTAATCATTTGCATATCACAGCATCTTCTTCTCGTCGGTTAAATTTCGCGTTTGTAGCACGACATCTTCGTGATGTAGCAATTTTAATGGCCAGTAGTGTATATCCTTATCTAAAATGAATTTCATTTTATAAGTAATAAAAGTTAGTTGAAAGTGTACTCTTTTACGTAACCATAGTAATTACTTTTGAAGCAAGTACAGCTTAATGCACAAATATAAAAAATATATAAATATCGTTATTTTGTACTCGATGGAACGTTCACAACAATCAAAGGCAAGAGTTTCCTATTGGTACTGATAAACGCGGAAGTTGTTTATGAATAACAGATACATGT
This sequence comes from Schistocerca americana, assembly GCF_021461395.2. NCBI lineage: Eukaryota > Metazoa > Arthropoda > Insecta > Orthoptera > Acrididae > Schistocerca > Schistocerca americana. Next base: position 486,195,265 of record NC_060124.1, on the reverse strand, counting down.
TTTATATAATTTCATTGAAGTGTTGAAGCGATGTTTGATGTAGTTTTGTTTTGCATTTTTTTATTTTATCTTTTAGTTGAGGAAATTGCCTTTTATAGCACTATATGATGGATCTGTGTTGTTTTCTTTATTTTTACCACAAAATCCCTTTGTTTCATGTTACAAATCAACAGTTTTCGAATAAAATCTGAATTAAACATTTAAAATTTCAGTTTTGCTATCAATAGTGTTTAATTTGAAGTAATAGACAGGAAGATAATTTCACAGAACAAAAATTTTCTGTAGCAAATGAAAAGCACTAGGTTACTTTTGTTCTACAGTATTACTTTTACTGTGTTAACCGTTTTTCGGCTTACAAGGCCATCTTCAGACATTTACTGAGTATTGACACCAAAGAAGTTATAATATTTATAAACAACAATGGAAGAGAAGTTATATCTCTAGATTGAAGCAGAAACATACAGTAAGTAACGTCTTTGACAGTATGGTGGCGATGCAACGTAAAAAGTAAAAATTCAACAGTAAATAAATAAAAACGGAGTAGACAGGAAAAACTTCAACACAAAATAGGAACAGCATGCCTACATAACAGTTTCTATTAATAAACAAAACTAATAAAATAAAATAAAATAAAATTAGTACTTGAGAAGACTATTTCAGGAGGTATAAAACATGGAGAGTGATGCACAAACCAATCAAAAGAGGAAAGAATTATCAATATAACTGCAGAATATATATAAGGAACTTAAGCAATATGAATAAGATAAACAGAATTGGATAAATACAGGAATATGGAGGATTGTGAGGGAACATGCAGTAAATGCAATCTTTGAGAGTGTGATGGTACTGCATTTTAAAAGGTAAAATGCTGAACAATACAGAAATATAAAAGGAGCAAACAGGAAAAAACATTAACAGTACGTAAGCGGACTAGACAAGGGCGGGGGACAATCCTGGTGAGGATAAGGCCTGCTTGCAAAAGAGAAAATACATTGAGATAAGCGACTTCGACAAAGCGTCGATTATTATTAGACAGGGCCTGTGAACGAGTATCTCGAAAACGGCGAAGCTGGTCGAATGTTCACGTGCTGCTGGCGTGAGCATCTACGCAAAGAAGTAGGACAGTGAAACTACCACTAGCCGTTATATGGTAGGACGTCCACGACTCTTCACAGAACTTGGGATTCGGAGGCTTGTTTGCTCTGTAAAGTAGGATAGGCAGTGATCCGTGGCATTTCTGCCGAAAGAGCACAATGCTGGTGAACGCAAAAGTGTTTCGGAACATACCGTTCATTGTAGATTGTTGAAATAGTGTTTCGCAGAAGACAACCCCAACAAGTAGACGCAACGACACCGTCAGTTACGACTGCAGTAGGCAAGAGACCACCGGGATTCGACTGTCGACCAATGGAAACGTGACGGCTCGTCGGCTGAATCACATTTTTGCTACACTGGGTCGATGGTAGTCTCCATAAACGCCGTCATCGAGGTGAACGGCGGATCGAAACCTGCAGCGCACCACGGATGCGAACTGGTGGGAGAAGTACAGGGTGATTCAAAAAGAATACCACAACTTTAGGAATTTAAAACTCTGCAACGACAAAAGGCAGAGCTAAGCACTATCTGTCGGCGAATTAAGGGAGCTATAAAGTTTCATTTAGTTGTACATTTGTTCGCTTGAGGCGCTGTTGACTAGGCGTCAGCGTCAGTTGATGCTAAGATGGCGACCGCTCAACAGAAAGCTTTTTGTGTTATTGAGTACGGCAGAAGTGAATCGACGACAGTTGTTCAGCGTGCATTTCGAACGAAGTATGGTGTTAAACCTCCTGATAGGTGGTGTATTAAACGTTGGTATAAACAGTTTACAGAGAATGGGTGTTTGTGCAAAGGGAAAAGTTCTGGACGGCCGAGAACGAGTGATGAAAATGTAGCACGCATCCAGCAAACATTTGTTCGCAGCCCAGGAAAATCGACTCGCAGAGCTAGCAGAGAGCTGCAAATTCCACAATCAACTGTATGGAGAGTCCACATTGGCACTTATCTGTCCGTAACTACCTGAACGTCAACTACCCGAGGCGATGGATCGGCCGCCAGGCAGCCCGTGACAGAGCACTTCATCACTGGCCTCCAAGAAGCCCTGATCTTACCCCCTGCGATTTTTTCTTATGGGGGTATGTTAAGGATATGGTGTTTCGGCCACCTCTCCCAGCCACCATTGATGATTTGAAACGAGAAATAACAGCAGCTATCCAAACTGTTACGCCTGATATGCTACAGAGAGTGTGGAACGAGTTGGAGTATCGGGTTAATATTGCTCGAGTGTCTGGAGGGGGCCATATTGAACATCTCTGAACTTGTTTTTGAGTGAAAAAAAACCTTTTTAAATACTCTTTGTAATGATGTATAACAGAAGGTTATATTATGTTTCTTTCATTAAATACACATTTTTAAAGTAGTGGTATTCTTTTTGAATCACCCTGTATTTTGCTATGAGAGACTTTCCCCTGCGCTTGCGTGGGATCTGTGGTAGTAAGAGCCATAATCGTGCTACAGTGGTTTGAGGAGCATTATAGTAACGGACGTTGTTGTGTCGGTGACCAAATTCGCCGGACGTAAATCCTGTGGAATCCCTCTTGTGTCGATTACGTGCACCATCACTGCACACGTTAATCAGCTGTGTGTAGACATCTAAAGCCACATACTTCTACAAACCAACCAACAAACTGTCGGATCCCTGATATTCTGAATCAGTGATGTATTTGGTTCCAAAGGCGGACAAACAACCTGTTAAACTGGGGATCATAACAGTTCAGCTCATCAGTGTATAGCCAAATATTACTAGGATTAATGTAGAACTTTAACTGTTTCTTGGTGAATTACTCGTCTTGGCACTTATGTTTCCAAATCTGTTTCCTCTCCTGTTGTCGGAAAATTCTCTGTAAAATTCCTCACAATACTCATGTTCAGCGGACGATAGTGCTACATGTGTGATATCTGTGTTATTATGTGTTAACGTAGCCCGTTATCTTAAAAGTAGAAGCGAACCGTGTTGAGCGATAAATAGCGATCTGGGGTTGTAACAGGGTGGTAGAGGGGAGTGGAGGTTAGAAGCGCAACGGAAGATAGGTCACCTGATTGTGGTCATCCGATTACCCCTCCGTAGATCTGCAAAACCAAGAGTGAATGGGCAATTCCCCACTCTTTCTACCGCAGTGTGTCACTATAGGGTGTCCCACAAAGTTGTACCAACCCTTTTGCTGCTCACCTATTGAATCACTGATGGCGCAGTGTGTAGAAAAGCCTAGGGGTGTTTATTTTCGGCAAAGTGAGTTTAAAATACATCAGATACAGATATGAGTTACTAATAATAACAACACAAGAAGCACATATCGACAGAATCTACATAATATTTGCAGACTGTTCTACACTGCTAGAGAGCAATAGATTCGTAGTCATCGTATATGGCAGTTTTAGTGTTCTTCCGAGAAAGGCGACTTCCTGCACTATGAACGCTGTTCGCTTTTCTGTTTGCAGACAGACTGTATCTTCCCAGCGTTTCCTGCCCAGTTCCCAAACTGAGTAGACAAAATAACTTCGCTTAGTTCGTGTTTATATACGGGGTTTATGTTCGGTTCGTTAAGTGAGTACTTTCTTGCAATTGTTAAGTGGGCAGCAAAATGTGCTGGTACCCGGTCATGCATGTACCGCATTCCCCAACAATAGGCTATGGGTGAAATTTGCAAAACATTTGATGGGGACTTTATCGAAAAGTTTACACTTCCAGTGTTTTGTACTAATTAGTGCAACATTTCATACTGTAGTCTCGTAACCACACTGTCTCAATTTTCTTGAAAACGAATCGTTTGTGGATACTTTCCATCCGCGTCACTTCCGCTGTTAATTATGATACACTCGGTACATTCAGCTAATATGATAAATATGTCTGGCTTTCGTAAGCAGCACAGCACAAACACTGCATTAATTAAGGTAACTGATGAACTGAAATATGCCGCCGACAACGTTGAGGCCATAATTTTGGCAGTACGAAATTTCAACCCATGATTCACTTGCGATACTGCTCAGAAAAATGCAATAGCTAAAATTTTGAGAGAGTACGCTGGAGTGGTTTGAAAATGACTTGAAAAACCTACAGCAACGTGTTGCCTGTGTGAATGAAATGTCATTTAAAAGCATGAACTCTCAGGAGTCTCCGAGCGGTGAGTGCTAGGACTAATATTGTTTTCAAAATGGTTCAAATGGCTCTGAGCACTATGGGACTTAACATCTGAGGTCATCAGTCCCCTAGAACTTAGAACTACTTAACCCTAACTAACCTAAGGACATTACACACATCCATGCCCGAGGCAGGATTCGAACCTGCGACCGTAGCGGTCCCGCGGTTCCAGACTGCAGCGCCTAGAACAGCACGGCCACACCGGCCGGCCTAATATTGTTTTCCTTGTCTGTCAAAGGCATGTCGTCGGTTTTGTCCTGCTGTAAATATTTTGTACAGTAACGGCCTCTAGCTTTGCCTAAGTGCCAGAGCTGAAGATGTCAATACGGCGATCGTCCTGATGAATGACAATCTGTTGGTAAGAAGCGCGCACCTACACTCGAAGATATTCCAAGTAATCTTAATATCCCATCAGAAACTGACAAATTCAGAACTGTATGAACATTTGCCTCCTATTCTCCTTGACGGTATTCCAGTGCCGTATCAGAAGATAGTAACAGTCTGGGTATGAACTGAATGACAATCTCAACTGGGCAGAAAATACTGTCGCCACACGACGGAACAGTTCCTCAAGCTTCTGTGCCCTCAAAACGCTTCTGAACATATTTCCACGAGATGTGAAGCGTAAACTCGTGCAATCATTCGTTATACCGAACCTACGCTACGGCGACGTAATCCAACACGGACGCGTAGCGAGAGCATTAAGTGGTTTGTACTGACCACGATTGCTTGTGTGCTCTTCATCTGTAACGTCGGTTTGACTATGTCAGTGCTTTACGCGCCCATTTGGTTTGCTTTCCATCAGTCAAGTTACGTGTCACGCGCTGTGTCTACCTCATCGATTCCTCAGTGCGCATGCGTGTTAGTACCACGCAACAGGGATTACCTGTCGTCTCATCGTAGTCAAAGTTCAAGTCCTCACCGATGTAATATCCTAGCTGTGCTCATCCATGAAGCAAAAAACATCGCAAATTCCAGCTCTGTCGCTGGTGGCGGCCTCTGGAACAAGCTACGCAGCACTTTACAATGTCTTGTTGCTTTTAAGAAGAGGCTGAAACCATTTCCTTTGTCATCCTCACAACATTGTCCCAAATAATTAAGGTATATGACCAATTTTCCCTGCATCAAACAGTAAAGGAAGCGTTCCGATCTTCTCAATTTGCGTTCTTTAGCTGGCCGCGGTGGCCGAGCGGTTCTAGGCACTTCAGTCTGGAACCGCGGGACCGCTACGGTCGCAGGTTCGAATCCTGCCTCGGGCATGGATGTGTGTAATGTCCTTAGGTTAGTTAGGGTTAAGTAGTTCTAAGTTCTAGGGGACTGATGACCATAGACGTTAAGTCCCATAGTGCTCAGAGCCATTTTTACCATTTTTTTAATACTTTCGCTTCTTACTCAGTTACGTCACTTTCTTTTCCCCTGTATTTCTTTAATTACAGTTTATCACTTTCCTCTTTCTAAGTCTCATCCACCCTTTATCTTATATCCATTCCTTCTGGAGCCACCTTCCTATAATTTGTATTTATCGATGCACTTCTTGTGAACGAATGTCTAGCGTGTGTTTTTTGCACTACAGAAATTTCTAAACCTTACCCCCACATTAAATGTAACTTGTAACATGATTATTGTTTATGTGCGATGTGAAAGACACTCCAAGAAAAAATAATATTAATAATAAATAATAAAATCAATGCACTACGGAGGAGTTATCCGAATGGGTGGAAATCCATAGGTGTGATGTACATGTACAGACAAACAAATGGTTACAATTCCAGAAAAGAATGGATGATTCAGTCAAGAGAAAGAGCTTCAGTCACTGAGCTAGTCAGTAAAGTGTTGGTCCAACTCCGGTCCTTATGCAAGCAGTTATTCACCTTGGCACTGATTCATGGAATTGTTGGATGTTCTCTTGAGAGATATCGTGCCAGATCCTGTAAAATCAGTGTGTTATCCTACATCTACATCTACATACATACTCCGCAATCCACCATACGGTGCGTGACGGAGGGTACCTCTTACCACAACTAGCATCTTCTCTCCCTGTTCCACTCCCAAACAGAACGAGGGAAAAGTGACTGCCTATATGCCTCTGTACGAGCCCTAATCTCTCTTATCTTTGTGGTCTTTCCGCGAAATATAAGTTGGCGGCAGTAAAGTTGTACTGCAGTCAGCCTCAAATGCTGGTTCTCTAAATTTCCTCAGTAGCGATTCACGAAAAGAACGCCTCATTTCCTCCAGAGACTCCCACCCGAGTTCCTGAAGCATTTCCGTAACACTCGCGTGATGATCAAACCTACCAGTAACAAATCTAGCAGCCCGCCTCTGAATTGCTTCTATGTCCTCCCTCAATTCGACCTTATAGGGATCCCAAACGCTAGAGCAGTACTCAAGAATAGATCGTATTAGTGTTTTATAAGCGGCCTCCTTTACAGATGAACCACATCTTCCCAAAATTCTACCAATGAACCGAAGACGACTATCCGCCTTCCCCACAACTGCCATTACATGCTTGTTCCACTTCATATCGCTCTGCAATGTTATGCCCAAATATTTAATCGACGTGACTGTGTCAAGCGCTACACTACTAATGGAGTATTCAAACATTACGGGATTCTTTTTCCTAGTCATCTGCATTAATTTACATTTATCTATTACCTATATTTAGAGTTAGCTGCCATTCTTTACACCAATCGCAAATCCTGTCCAAGTCTTGTATCCTCCTACAGTCACCCAACGACGACACCTTCCCGTACACCACAGCACCATCAGCAAACAGCCGCACATTGCTATCCACCCTATCCAAAAGATCATTTATGTAGATAGAAAACAACAGCGGACCTACCACACTTCCCTGGGGCACTCCAGATGATACCCTCACCTCCGATGAACACTCACAATCAAGGACAACGTACTGGGTTCTATTACTTGAGAAGTCTTCGAGCCACTTGGTTACCAATCCTATATGCTCGTACCTTAGTTAGGAGTCTGCAGTGGGGCACCGAGTCAAACGCTTTCCCGAAGTCAAGGAATATGGCATCCGTCTGATACCCTTCATCCATGATTCGCGAGATACCATGTGAAAAAAGGGCGAGTTGCATTTCGCAGGAGCGATGCTTTCTAAAGCCATGCTGATGCATGGACAGCAACTTCTCTGTCTCAAGTAAATTCATTATATTCGAACTGAGAATATGTTCGAGAATCCGATGTTAAGGATATTGGTCTGTAATTTTGAGGATCCGTCCTTCTACCCTTCTTATATACAGGTGTCACCTGCGCTTCTTTCCAGTCGCTCGGGACTTTACGTTGGGCAAGAGATTCGCAATAAATGCAAGCTAAAGCTTACCCTGCTATGAAAAGAAATGACATCCTGGATCATCACTCGCGATTGTCGGTCTGTATGATGGGCGACAGTCAGGGTTGCTGTCCCAACGTTGTGTAGGGTGTCTCCATACATTTTTTAGCCCTGGAATCTAATTGACTGCAGTAGAATGGTTTTCAGTGATGATATATATGTAACATGATGCTTAAGTCGATATTTTAACATGATAGATATTTTAGTTCATAAATAAATTTACACACAACCTGAGAGCTTGTATTATAGGGAGCTCGTATACAATGGTACTCTCTGTTTCTATGAAAATTGTAACGTTATTTACAAGCACAGTCACCTATTTGTATTCAAGTAATGATGGTCTTAAATAAGACAGACGTGTTGTAACATGTGTTACCAAAAGTATTATTAATGTTGTTAGTTTCCCAAGGTCTGAGTTTAGTGAATCTATTAAGCACTTTCGTGTTCGGCTGTTACCTGAAGATTAGCCCTAAGTTTGTTACTTCGGTTTCAAAAAATGGTTCAAATGGCTCCGAGCACTATGGGACTCAACTGCTGTGGTCATCAGTCCCCTAGAACTTAGAACTAATTAAACCTAACTAACCTAAGGACATCACACACATCCATGCCCGAGGCAGGATTCGAACCTGCGACCGTAGCAGCAGCGCGGCTCCGGACTGGAGCGCCTAGAACCGCACGACCACCGCAGCCGGCTATTACTTCGGTTTATACTTTTCTATATTTGATTTATGGATTATATAAGTGATAACTGTCATTTAAATCCTTAGTTGCCTGGGGTCTAGGTTTAATGAGCCCATGTAACTGTGTTCGGTTTTTGATGATTATAAGTTACTCGTATGTTCAGGCATGTTGAACCCAAAGAGTTCCTGGAGGAATGTATACATATTCGCAAGTGTTGCTGTCAAATACTTATAATGACGTCTTATATTTGTTGATGGTGCTTAAGTTTTATATTTTATTTGAACGGTCTTCATGTAACATAACATTTGTAATCTTATGATGTAATCTTAATGATCGACAGTTACAACTTGATTTTCTTTCTATAGATTTTACTGTGCCCTTTTGTAGCATATGTAGCTATATGGTTCAATCACTTTTAGACCTGAGTGGCTCTTGTTTTCGATTACTGTTATCTGTTATCAAATCTGTAAACTTAGTGTCACACGTCACCCTACTGACGATTTTTACAAGTCTTTGACCATGAAAGAATCAATAATGGGGATGTTTTTTTTTTATTATTGTTCTAAAACCGTGTAACGGAAAAAGAAGATTGATGCTGTACTTCATCGTTTCAAGAATGTTATTATATTTTCCTGCCATTATTGCGACTTCTTGATTTAATATCTGTTAAACATACCATCTAATTTACACAAGGTTCTTTTAATCACCTTTCAATAATCTTGATCGTGTTAAATCACTATAGACTTCTGTAACACGCCGATGTCATGGACGCTGTTTGTTGTCAATATTTACGATTATTGACAACTTTGACTAAAGCATAGATCCTGCATTCTTTATCCGTAGCTCTTCATTTGTTTTTTGTAATCTTTGACAGTACTATCTTTGACAGTTAATCTGTAATACGTGCCTCTGTAAGCTGCATTCTTTATTTGTAGGTCTTCATTTGTTTTTGTAATTGCTGACAGTACTGTCTTGGACAGTTAATCTGTAATACGTGTCTCTGTAAGCTTGAACTTACTAGTAGTTACCAGCAAAGGGTCATCTAATACCAGTATTGGGTTTTTATAGTACATAGTGTTTTGAAGGTTATTATGGAGCAAGTACTAGACATGCAGCTACACCCTGTTTGAATTTAATGTATTTTTGAGCAATCGATGCACAGCTTTGGGGGTACTTCCCAGATGATTTTTCGGCACAGATGTGTTTCGTTATTTTAAAAGCTTGGCTGTGCATACTACATTCGTTTGTTCTGTTTCTTTATTTTATAATCTCGCATAATGATGATTGCTAAAGCTGAAACCGGTTGGGAATAAAAGTGTACACTAAGGTGAGGTGTCGGACTTCCTTTTGCTCGGCGTGGTGCAGCAATTCGTCGTGGTATGGACTTCACAAGTCACTATAAGTCTCCTACAGATGTACTGAGCCATGCTTCTCTATAGCCGTCCATAACTGCGAAAGTGTTGGCGGTGCAGGGATTTGTGTACCAACTGACCTCTCGTTTATGTCTGATAATTGTTCGACTGGATTCATATCGGGCTATCTGGATAGCTAAGTAATACACTCGAATTGTTCAGAAGCTTTTTCTTTTAAACCAGTCGCGAACAGTTGTGACCCGGTAAGATGGCGCATTGTCATCCACAAAAATTCCATCGTTGTTTGGGAACATGGAGCCCATGAATAGCTGAAAATGGTCTCCTGTAGTCGAACATAACCATGACCCAGTCTGTTCCATACAAACAGTGCCCAAACCATTATGGAGCCACCACCACCTTGCAAAATATGCTGTTGACAACTTGGGTCCATGGCTTCGTTAAGTCTGTGCCACACTCGAACCCTTCCATCAGCTCTTTCCAACTGACATTGAGACTTCTCTGACCAGGCTACGGCTTTGCAGCAGTTTAGTGTCCAGCAGATAGGGTGACGAGCCCAGGAGCGGCGCTGCAGGCGATGCCGTGCTGCTAGCAAAGGCACTCACATCGGTCATCTCCTGCAATAGCCCATTAACGCCTACGTCTCACATTGATTTCTAAGATTATTTCACGCAGTGTTACTTGTCTGTTAGCAGTGACAACTCTACGCAAACGCCGCTGCTCTCGGTTGTTAAGTGAAGGCGGTCGGGCACCGCGTTGTCCGTGGTGAGAGGTTGTGTCTAAAATGTGGTGTTCTCGGCTCACTCTTGACACTGTGGATGTCGGAATACTGAATTATCTAACGTTTTCCGGAATAGAATGTACAGTGCGTCTAGCTCCAACTGTCATTCCGCGTTCAAAGTGTGGTGTCACCGCCAGACACCACACTTGCTAGGTGGTAGCCTTTAAATAGGCCGCGGTCCGTTAGTATACGTCGGACCCGCGTGTCGCCACTATCAGTGATTGCAGACCGAGCGCCGCCACACAGGTCTAGAGAGACTTCCTAGCACTCGCCCCAGTTGTACAGCCGACTTTGCTAGCGATGGTTGACTGACAAAATACGCTCTCATTTGCCGAGACGATAGTTAGCATAGCCTTCAGCTACGTCATTTGCTGCGACCTAGCAAGGCGCCATTACCAGTTACTATTGATACTGTAAAACATGTACCGTCAAGAGCAATGTTCACCAATTATGGATTAAAGTTAAGTATTCCACAGCTACGTCCATTTTTTGCTAGTCTCACTTCCTTGTCCTGTTCCAGACCTCACGCCAGCCTGCGTGAGCTAAAACGCGTGCGTTTCGGCTTCCTCTCATAGTGGGTTGGCTCTCTTGCCAATCCACAACACAAACCCTGTTAATTCTCATCGTCCGGCCATAATCCCGTCGGAAGCCTTTCACATGTATCACCTGAGTACAAATGTCGGCTCCGGCAGTTCACTACCATTTTATACCTTGTGTATGCGAGACTATTTCCATCTGTATATGTGCGTATCGCTGTCCCATGACTGTTTTTTTTCATCTCGAGGTAATAGACTTTTAGAAAGAGCAGATTGTTATGCTCCAGCTCTTGCGATCGTGCTACTCGAAAACGGCGAACTTGGTCGGTTTTTCGCTTGTTATTTCTTGAGTATCTATGCAAACTGGTTGAAGGACGGTTAAAGCACGAGTAGATGACCATATATTGTACGTCGGCACCTCATCACAGCTCGTGGAGACCTAAGGCTTGTCCGATCTGTAATGCAGAACAGCCAGCGATCTGTGTCAGGTCTGCCACAGTATACAAAGCATGTGCGGGCAGAAGTGTCGAGGACCATGCCGTTCACCGCACATTGTTGATCTTGTGGCTCCACAGCAGATCCATGTTAACCCCATATCAGCGCCAATGGAAACTGGGAAGCTGTCATCTCGTTGGATGAATAATGTTATTACACGGTCATCCGGGCAGTCACCTGCTGGAAACGCAGCGCGCCACAAAAACAGCCCGGAAGTGTTAACAAAATACTAAGGGGTACTTCGATATACCCAAGGTTTCGGGGTAGCACCTGTCACTAGTAATCTAAACATACTCGACCGCGAGTTCTAACCCTACTACCGCTTAAATTCTAAATAAAAATCGTCAGCATTGGCGGCCGAATGCTTCTGGCATACGAAGTCACCCACATTCAGCCAACAGCCTCTTCAGTGTGAGCGGAGGAGCGGATAGAGGTCCAGGACATGCTCTTGCCCTTGAGGTGCGAAACTGCAGCAATGATTAACTGCGTGAGGATACAGATTGTAATGAAAACCACTGCAATAAAGACATGTAACGCTTATACATAGGACATTAGGCCAGTAATTGAAAAAGTGTCATGATGATCTCTCCATTGGCAAAAGATTAGAGGCTAGTCTCCCATTCGGATTTCTGGGGGACTACCAAGGGAGAGGTAACCATGAGGAAAAGACTGAATGATCAACGAAAGGATAACGTTCTGCGACGTGGGGTGCGGAATGTCAGAAGTTTGAACGTGGCAGGGAAGCTAGAAAATCTGAAAAGGGAAATGCACATGGTTCAAAAATGGTTCAAATGGTTCTGAGCACTATGGCACTTAATATCTGAGGTCATCAGTCCCCTAGAACTTAGAACTACTTAAACCTAACTAACCTACGGACACCACACACGTCCATGTCCGAGGTAGGATTCGTACCTGCGCCCGTAGCGGTAGCGCGGTTCCAGACTGTAGCGCCTAGAACCGCTCGGCCACACCGGCCGGCCTTCAGTTAGTAATAGCGAATAACCAGAGGAGGAGATATAGTTGGAAAGGGACGAGAGATACAGCAAGATTTCAGTTAGATTACATCATGGTTAGGCAGAAATTCCGAAACCAGGCACCAGACTGTGAAGCGTACCAACGAGCAGATGTAGACTGGAATCACAATTTGGTAGTGATGAAGAGCAGGCTGAAGTTTAATAGACCAGTCGCCAAGAATCAGTGCACAAAGAAGTGGAATACGGAACTACTAAGGAATGAAGAGATATGCATGAAGTTCTCTAAAGCAACAGATACTGCGATAATGAATAGCTGAGTAGGCAGTACAGTGAAAGAGGACTGACCATCTCTAAATAGGGCAATCACAGAGGCTGGAAAGAAAAACGTAGGTGCAAGAAAGGTATCTGTGAAGAAACCATGGGCAACGGAAGGAATACTTCAGTAGATCTATGAAAGAAGTACAAAAATTTATAGGGAAATTTAGGAATACAGAAATACAAGTCGCATATGCCCGAAGTAAATAGGAAATGCAGGGAACCTAAAGCAAATAGGCTGCGTGGCAATTGTGAAGAAATCGAAAAAGAAATGATTGTTGGAAGGACTGGTTCAGCGTATAGAAAAGTCAAAACAACCTTCTGTAAAATAAAAAGGGAGGGCGGTAACATTAAGAGTGCAATGGGAATTCCATTCTTAAATGCAGTGGAGACAGCGGATATGTGGTAAGAGGACACTGAAGGCTACTATGAGGGGGAGGGCTTGTCTGATGATGTGATGGAAGAAGAAATAATACTTTACAGGAAGACGTAGGGGATCCAGTATTAGAAACAGAATTTAAAAGAGCTTTGAATGACTTAAAATCAAACAAGATAGAAGAGATAGACAACATTCTATCAGAATTTCTAAAATCATACGGGGAAGGGGCAACAAAATGACTATTCACGTTGATGTGTAGAATGTATGAGTCTGGTGATATACCATCTTTCGGGAAATCATGATCGACACAAGTATCGCACGATTACCTTAACAGCTCATGCATCCAAGTTAAGGACAAGAATAATACAGAGAATAATGGAAAAGAAAATGGAGGATGTGTTAGATGACGAAAAGTTTGGTTTGAGGAATGGTGAAGGCACCAGAGAGTCAGTACTGTCGTTGAGGCTGGTAATGGAAGCAAGCCTATAGAAAAATCAACTCACGTTCATAGCATCCTCAACGTGGAAGAAACGTTCGAGAGACTCAAATGAAAACAAGGACTAAGCTATAGGGAAAGAAGTACTGTATATAAGAGCCAAGAGGTATCACTACGAGTGGAAGATCAAGAACGAAGTGCTCGGATTAAATAGGGTGTAAAACAGGGGTGTAGTGCTCGGATTAAATAGGTTGTAAGACAGGGATGTAGTGTTTCGCTCCTACTGTTCAATCTATAGATCAAAGAAGTAATGACGGAAATAAAAGAAAGGCTGATGAGTGGAACTAAAATTCGAGGCGAAAGCATATCAGTGATAAGGTTCGCTGATGACATTGCTGTACTCAGTGAAAGTGAAGAAGAGTGACAGGATCTGCTGAATGAAACGAACGGTCTAATGAGAACAGAAGATGGATTGAGAGTAAATCGACGAAAGACGGAACAAATGAGAAGTAGCAGAAATGAGAAGAGAGAGAAACTTAATATCAGAGGATTGGTGATCGCAAAGTAGACAATAATAATGAACGTATGGCATTGGTAGCCGGGAGACCCCTCGCGGGGCGACTCGGCCGCCACTCCGCAAGTTCTTTAACGCCACTACGGAGACTTGCGAGAGAATGAGGATGAAATGATGATGAAAGACACACAACACCCAGTCATCTCGAAGCAGAGAAAATCCCTAACCCCGCCGGGAATCGAACCCGGGACCCTGCGCGCGGGAAACGACAACGCTACCGCAACAGTACGAGCCGCGGACACAAAGTAGATGAAGCTACGGAATTCTGCTACCTTCGCAGCTAAATAGCCCATGATGGACAGAGCAAGAAGGAAATCAAAAGCAGACTAGCACTGGCAAAAAGGGCATTACTGGCAAAGAGAAATCTACTAGTATCAAACACAGGCCTTAATTTGAGGAAGAAATTTCTGAGAATGTACTTTTGGAACACAGGATTGTACGATAGTGAGACACAGCCTGTTAGAAAACCGAAACGGAAGAGAATCGAAGTATTTGAGATGTGGTGCTACATTAGAATGCTGAAAAGTAGACGGACTGGTAAGATAAGGAGTGAGAAGATTCTCCTTAGAATCGGCGAGGAAGGGAGCGGTCCGCTGAGATAAAGGGGTGAACACGGGAGAGGAATTCGTGGTGGACAGCAAGAAACCAGTCAAAGACTGATGACTAGAAAGAAAAAAGAAAAAGAAAAAGGCGGGTGGTGTCATTCACCTTGGTCTCCTTGGGACATATGGTAGTGGTGACAGGCACCATGACAGATGTGGATTATGTGAACATTATTGCTGACCACATGGATCACACTTGACATCTTCACCGTTAGAGATGGCATCTTACAGCGGGGTAACTGTGCATATCAACAGGCTACAAGGTGCTACAGTGGTTTGAAGAGCACGTTAATGTTTTAGCCTCCAAATTCATCTGAGCTGAAACTGATGGAGCATTCGCCCATCATTGTGAATAATCCTCATAGTACATACTACTCTACTGGCCATTATAATTGCTACACCACGAAGATGATGTGCTACAGACGCGAAATTTAACCGACAGAAAGAAGATGCTGTGATATGCAAATTATTAGCTTTTCAGAGCATTCACACAAGGTTGGCGCTGATGGCGACACGTACAACGTGCTGACATGAGGAAAGTTCCCAACCGATTTCTCACACACAAACAGCAGTTCACCGGCATTGCCTGGTGAAACGTTTTTGTGATGCCTCGTGTAAGGAGGAGAAATGCGTACTATCAAGTTTCCGACTTTGATAAAGGTCGGATCGTAGCCTATCGCCATTGCGGTTTATCGTATCGCGACATTGCTGCTCGCGTTGGTCGAGATCCAATGACTGTTAGCAGAATTTGGAATCGGTGGGTTCAGGAAGGTAAGACGGAACGCCGTGCTGGATCCCAACGGCCTCGAATCACTAGCAGTCGAGATGACAGGCATCTTATCCGCATGGCTGTAACGGATAGTGCAGCCACGTCTTGATCCCTCAGTCAACAGATGGGGACGTTTGCAAGACAACAACCATCTGCACGAACAGTTCGACGACGTTTGCAGCAGCATGGACTATCAGCTCGGAGACCATGGCTGCGGTTACCCTTGACGCTGGATCACAGACAGGAGCTCCTGCGATGGTGTACTCAACGACGAATCTGGGTGCACGAATGGCAAAACATCATCTTTTCGGATGAATCCAGGTTCCGTTTACAGCATCATGATGGTCGCATCCGTGATGGCGACATCGCGGTGAACGCACATTGGAAGCGTGTATTCGTCATCGCCTTACTGGCGTATCACCAGGCGTGATGGTATGGGGTGCCATTGGTTACACGTCTCGGTCACCTCTTGTTCGTATTGACAGCACTTTGAACAGTGGACGTTACATTTCAGATGGATTACGACCCGTGGCTCTACCCTTCATTCGATCCCTGCGAAACCTTGCATTTCAGCAGGATAATGCACGACTGCATGTTGCAGATCCTATACGGGCCTTTCTGGATGCAGAAAATGTTCGGCTGCTGCCCTGGCCAGCACATTCTCCAGATCTCTCACCAATTGAAAACGTCTGGACAATGGTCCAGACGTTTTCAATTGGTGAGACATCTGGAGAAAGTGCTGGCCAGGGTAGCAGTCGAACATTTTTTGTATTCAGAAACGCCTGTACAGGACCTGCAACATGCGGTCGTGCATTATCCTGCTGAAATGTGGGGTTTCGCAGGGATCGAATGAAGGATAGAGCCACGGGTCCTGACACATCTGAAATGTAACGTCCATTGTTCAAAGTGCCGTCAATGCGACAAGAGGTGACCGAGACGTGTAACCAATGGCACCCCATATCATCACCCGGGGTGATACGCCAGTATGGCGATGGCGAATACACGCTTCTAATGTGCGTTCACCGCGATGTCGCCAAACACGGATGCGACCTTCATGATGCTGAAAACAGAACCTGGATTGATCCGAAAAATGACGTTTTGCCATTAGTGCACCCAGGTTCGTTGTCGAGTACACCATCGCAGGCGCTGCTGTCTGTGATGCAGCGTCAAGGGTAACCGCAGCCATGGTCACCGAGATAGTCCAAGCTGCTGCAAACGTCGTCGAACTGTTCGTGCAGATGGTTGTTGTCTTGCAAACGTCCACATCTGTTGACTGAGGAATCGAGACGTGGCTGCACGATCCGTTACAGCCATGCGGATAAGATGCCTGTCATCTCGACTGCAAGTGATACGAGGCCGTTGGGATCCAGCTTGGCGTTCCGTATTACCCTCCTGAACCCACCGATTCCATATTGTGCTAACAGTCATTGGATCTCGACCAACGCGAGCAGCAATGTCGCGATAAGATAAACCGCAATCGCGATAGTCTACAATCCGACCTTTATCAAAGTAGCAAACGTGATGGTACGCATTTCTCCTCCTTATACGAGGCATCACAACAACGTCTCACCAGGCAACGCCGGTCGACTGCTGTTTTTGTATGCTAAATTGGTTGGAAACTTTCCTGATGTCAGCACGTTGTAGGTGTCGCCACCGGGCCAACCTTGTGTGAATGCTCTGAAAAGGTAATATTTGCATATCTACATCTACATCTACGTCTACATCCATACTCCGCAAGCCACCTGATGGTGTGTGGTGGAGGGTACCTTGAGTACCTCTATCGGTTCTCTCTTCTGTTCCAGCCTCGTATTGTTCGTGGAAAGAAGGACTGTCGGTATGCCTCTGTGTGGGCTCTAATCTCTCGGATTTTATCCTGGTGGTCTCTTCGCGAGATATACGTAGGAGGGAGCAATATGCTGTTTGACTCCTCGATGAAGGTATGTTCTCGAAACTTCATCAATAGCCCGTACCGAGCTACTGAGCGTCTCTCCTGCAGAGTCTTCCACTGGAGTTTATCTATCATCTCCGTAACGCTTTCGCGATTACTAAATGATCCTGTAACGAAGCGCGCCGCTCTCCGTTGGATCCTCTCTATCTCTTCTATCAACCCTATCTGGTACGGATCCCACACCGCTGAGCAGCATTCAAGCAGTGGGCGAACAAGCGTACTGTAAACTACTTCCTTTGTTTTCGGATTGCATTTCCTTAGGATTCTTCCAATGAATCTCAGTCTGGCATCTCCTTTACCGACGATCAACTTTATATGATCATTCCATTTTAAATCACTCCTAATGCGTACTGCCAGATAATTTATGGAATTAACTGCTTCCAGTTGCAGACCTGCTATATTGTAGCTAAATGATAAGGGATCTTTCTTTCTATGTATTCGCAGCATATTACACTTGTCTACATTGAGATTCAATTGCCATTGCCTGCACCATGCGTCAATATCACAGCATCTTCTTCCTGTCGGCAAAATATCGCGTCTGTAGCACGTCATCTTCGTGGTGTAGCAATTTTAATGGCCAGTAGTGTAATATGGGAAAATAGAAATCTGGCTTGGAGAATGTGCGATGGTACCTGCAGTACGCCTAGGATGATGGTTGCGGCCTTAGGTGACAGGGAGCCGCCAGCTTCGTTGAAGATGAAGACTGCGTAGCTGTCGACGCAGAAGGTGCCGCAGAACTGCTGGTTGAGGAACAGCAGGAGGACGATGGCGACGGCCACGAGGGTGGCCCGGCAGCGCAGGAGCTCGCACAGCGGCCGGCCCTGCTTGGCGCCGCCCGCGTCCAGCGAGGCCTGGATGCACGCCATCTGGCGCTCCACCTCCTCCTCGGAGATTCCGCGACGGAGCCACCGCAGCGCCTGCCATTAGGTTCACGTCATCGATCGTTCACACGTTCCATTTACTTGCATGACGATTACTGGCGCGCACTTCTGCTTTTCACTTCGTAAACCGTAGATCGATTCCCGCATTTTCTCTGCTACATCGAATACACATAGGTCCCCCTGCCCCCTCCCTTTGGTCTTTCGAGCGAATCTACATTAGCCAATGAATAGCGAGGGCGCGGTCACCTTACTTCGACAGACTTGTCTTCGAAATGAGGAAGTGGAAGTTAGAGTGTAGCAGTCTTTGGGGGAAAACAAGGAGGGAGGAGAGGAAAAAACGAAAAGGGGGGGGGGGGAACCAAAGGAGGGAGAGGACTCATAAGGGGAGAGAGGGGCAGGGCAGACGCGAGAGGGAATGGGAAAAGGCAGATAGGGGAAATGCAAAAGGACTTGGGGGAGAGAAGGGGACAGAGAGAGGGGAGGTGGGGAAAAAAGAGGATGGAAGGGGGGAGAGGGAGCCCGGGAAAAAGACCGACGAAAGGAGGGGGAGTGAGGATCAGAGTTGATAGGAGGGATAAATGAAGGGAGAGAGGCCATCATATGGGAGGGGGAGTTGATGGAAGCCACCTTGGGGAAGGGTGTAGAGATGGAGGGTAGGGGGGACACGACAGTGAAGACGTGGCAGGGCGCGGGACGGGAGAGGAGAGGAGCAACCAGGGGGTGAGGGGGATTAAGGCGGCGGGAGGTGTAGAGGATGCGGATATGTTCGAGGAATAGGAGCAGATGCAGGAAAGGAATGAGGTCATAGAGGATCCGCTTGGGGGGCGGGAGGTGTATACGGAAGGCGAGGCGGAGTGCATGACGCTCAAGGATCTGGAGGGACTTATAGAATTTGGGGAGGGGGGCAGATATCCAGGCGGGACTGGCATAACAGAGGATGGGACGGATTAAGGATTTGTAGCTGTGGAGGATGGTAGCGGGGTGCAACCCCCATGTCCGCCCAGAGAGGAGTTTGAGGAGTCAGAGGCGGTTGTGGGCTTTAGATTGGATGGAGCGGAGATGAGGGATCCAGGTGAGGTGACGGTCAATGGTGAGGCCAAGGTAGGTGAGGGTGTTTGTTGTTGTGGTCGCGATCACGCAAACAGTTCTGGCCAGGGTGCCTATTCTGTATCTTTCCGCTATTGTGCCGGTCGTTTCGGTACTCAAGAGCACCGAACGGTCTAGTACTCGAATTAGAGCCCCTGCGTTATTTAGTATGCATTTCGGAAGCGATACCGTTCGGGTCTAGAGAACCGAAGCGCTGTAGTCGGGTCGCGACGCGCAAGCCAATCAAAAGCAAGCGGCCCCCTATGCGCACTGCAGCGCGCACAGCGCCACGAACACAAAGCGGCTAGCAGACGACACAGGCGCGATATTCTTCCAAGTACCGAAAAAAAAGCGTATTTGACTGTATTCTGTAGATTGTCGTAAATGCCGCATTATGTCATCTTATTCTCATTCACACTGACATCGTGTCTAGGATTTTGCGTTTCGGAAAATGAGTTAAAAAAAGTATGTAGTACTAATACATCTATAAAAACACCCGAAAAATTGATTCTGAGAGTTTCAAAGAATAAGAAGATTAACAGAATGTGGTTATAACTCGCTCCTAGAGATCCAAATGACTAAGTAGCGCAATTCCCTATATGATACGTCAACGATTTGGGTCTTAAAAACAAAATTGAAAAAAAAACGCATTTTCGAGAGCTCCTGCAGTTCGTCCAAATTTATAACATGCTTCTCATGAATGAAAATGTCTCGTATATGGTGCTACAGTCTAAAAATATTACGGCAGAGATCTTTCATCTCTGTCTACTGTTGTTGAGGATTCGATAGCAAATAAATACTTGTGGCAATCAAGATTATGGTTCAAATGGTTCAAATGGTTCTGAGCACTATGCGACTTAACTTCTGAGGTCATCAGTCGCCTAGAACTTAGAACTAATTGAACCTAACTAACTTAAGGACATCACACACATCCATGCCCGAGGCAGGATTCGAACCTGCGACCGTAGCGGTCACGCGGTTCCAGACTGAAGCGCCTAGAACCGCACGGCCACACCGGCCGGCCAGCAAGATTATGAAGATGACTGCTGCTACTTACATTCCCAGTATTTTAAGTTGTTTTCTTACATTCCTGTCTAACCGCATACACGGAAATCGCTACATTTTCGGAAAGAATGGTGAATTACTTCTGAGAAGAAAAAAATATAAAGGTCAATCTCTGTTGTTTCACTCACAGAAATTTCATATTTCGATTTTTAAACACACAGAAATCACGAAATCATTACTGAGGAAGTGCGCTCTTACATGTGAGTAATAACAAATATTGCAGAAAAATCTTCACTTACGTGAATAACATTGTCTTAGAACGTGTTGCATATATGAAGAGGGAAAAAATATTTTGTACCCCATCCGTGCTCGAAGCCGTGGCCTTTCGTATCGCATACCCGCGCGCTAATCTCTTAGCCACGCCAAACAACAGTAATGTACAGCTCAATTTTTGTACTATTGCGGAGAGGAACGTAGGCTCACTTCGTTGCCAAACGGTGCTGCGTAAGTCAGAAATGCGTGATAGTTTTGAAGGTTTCCAATATCAGGCTTCACATAATTGCTTTCCATTGTTAAAGTTCTAAACACGTTTAGATAATTACTAACTAAACCATTTGCGGGAGAAAGTACACAAAGTCTCTAGTAACGTCAGTTCACACTCATGTAATATACGTAAGTAGAGCCGATGTCTTTATTTTGAAAGAATATTGACCTAAAACTTTTTTTTGATGTAATCATTCACAATAAGAACGTAACCTAACCATATTTCTAACAAAGGAAAATACTCTAATATGAACTCACTTTCCCACGCCCGGGTTCCCGAGTTCGATTCCCGTCGGGGTCAGGGATTTTCTCTGCCTCGTGATGACTAGGTGTTGTGTGCTGTCCTTAGGTTAGTTAGGTTTAAGTAGTTCTAAGTTCTAGGGGACTGATGACCATAGATGTTAAGTCTCATAGTGCTCAGAGCCATTTGAACCATTTATGAACTCACTTTCCAACAGGATGCGTCCTCTGGTGATTCTTTAGTAACACAATCACTAAATCCAAAGCTAAAACCGCTAAATATGTTTAAAATAACAAATTATTGGTGTACATAAACCACTGGTCACCGATCGACAGGGCAACACCGAAATCCAAAGCCTCTCATTACAATTGTCGTAACATCGGTGGGAGAACCGTTCGGTAACAGGTCTCAGAAGCTTACTGAATATTGTATTTCGACAAAGAACCGAAAATGACGTCACTACCTAGGCTAACCTACTACACTGATCGGTATGAACGATACAGAATAGGGCCCCATGGCGTGGTCGCTAGAAGTTGCGCGTGATGGTCAGACAGTTGTCTGACTTACACAGAGTTGGCAAAAGTCATGGTAAAGCGTTATGCACGTATACAGATGGCAGTGGTGTCGAGTACACAAGATATAAAAGATTCGTGCAGTGGCAGAGCTGTGAGCCGTTCTCAGGTGAGTCATTTGAAAAGGTTTGCGACGTGATTCTGGACGCACGATGGGAATTCACAGACATTGAACGCGGAATGGCAATTAGAGTTAGACGCCTGGGACATTGCATTTCGGAAATCATTAAGGAATTCAGTATTCCGATATCCAAAATGTCAAGAGTATGTCGAGAATACCAAATTTCAAGCATTCCCTCTCACTGCAGACAATGCAGTGACCGACGGGATCCACTTAACGACCGAGAGCAGCGGCGTTTGCGTGAGTTGTCAGTTCTGACAGACAAGCAACCCTGCGTGAAACAGCCGCAGTAATCAATGTCGGACGTACGACGAACGATTTCAATTGGTACGAGCTGATGGTAGGGTTCTAGTGTGGCGCAGACCCCACGAAGCCAAGTTGTCAACAAGGCACTGTGCAAGTTCGGGGTGGCTCCACGATGGTGCGGGCTTTGTGTACATGGGAGGGACTGGGTCTTCTGGTCCGACTGAACCGCAATGCTTCTGTTCGGCTGCTTGGGGGTCATCTGCAGCCATCCACGACTACATGTTCTCAGACAACGATGGAATATTTATGGATGACAATGCGCCATGTCACCGTGCCACAGTTGTTCGCGATTGGTTTGAAGAACATTCTGGAATGTTGGAGCGAATGATTTGGCCATTCAGATCGCCCGATATGATTCCGATCGATCATTTATGGAACACAATGGAGGGATCACTTGGTGTACAAAATCCTACATGGGCAACACTTTCGCAATTACGGACATCTGTAAAGGTGGCAAGGGTTAATATTTCTGCAGGGGCTTGCAACGATTTGTTGAGTCAGTACCACGTCGAGTTTCTGCACTACGCCCGGCAAAGCGAGGTGCCACATGATATTAGGGGGTATCCCATGACTTTTGTAATCTCAGTGTAAAGTGGTAATGAGTATCGCTGCGACAAGATGCACTGAAATCAGCAAAGAAAGCTATGCATGAGTGCAGTAAGACGTGAGAAAAAAAACATATAATGCTCTTCACTACTTGTCTACTTAGCAACAAAAGCTAAAGTGTACTATTTTCTTGCTACTTGGCGTGTTTCATGGAGCTGTGTGCTAGGTTAGGTCTTCTTGTCGAATATGTATAGTCTATTGCAGTCAGAGAGGGAAGCTGGTAGTAGTATCGGCGGAGGCAGCAGAAGTGTGCTCCCTGACGCCGTTGGATAAGCAGCTGCAGCAGCAAGTCGTATACCCCTAGCTTACTTATTTGTTACATAGTTTAATTCTTAATTTCTTTGCGTGTTTTTGGGTACTTGCATTGTTTAATTCATAAATTTCGGGCCTATTATAATATTTGAGAGTTGTAGTATCGCGCTTTAGTACCTGAATAGTGTAAATTCGCGTAGTCGTCTGTCTTCTGTTTTTGTTTTGAACGGTCAGTGTCGGTTGGTCACAGCCAGTGTGCTCCCTGCCGCCGTTGGATAAGCAGCTGCAGCAGCAAGTCGTATACCCCTAGCTTACTTATTTGTTACATAGTTTAATTCTTAATTTCTTTGCGTGTTTTTGGGTACTTGCATCGTTTAATTCATAAATTTCGGGGCTATTATAATATTTGAGAGTTAATGCATCACGCTTTAGTGTTTACTTCGTAGATTCTTACTTAAATTGCGTGTGAGTTTCGTATAGGAGGTGTAATTTCGAGTTCTAGTTACTGTAATCGTAAATTCAGGCAGATTGTAGCGCAGTCGTTAGGCATTTGTACAGGTTAGTTCATACATTCTTTGCGTGTTTCCCTTGCGTTATCTAGGCACGGACTCATCTTTCAGTAACTGTTGTTCAACATCGATTAGAATGGACAGGGACTGTGATTGCTGTATTCGGATGAGGGCTGAGTTGGCATCCCTTCGCTCACAGCTGCGAGCGGCGCTGACTTCGGTCACGCAGGTTGAGGCTGTTGCCAATGGGCACCACTGTGGGGAGCCGGACTTGGGTATCACGGGGATGTCAACCTCGTCCCGTCTGTCCCCAGATCGGTCTGCAGCTGTGGTTGCCCCGGTTGCTGCCCGCAGTGGGGCTGAGCCCTCGCCTGTGGTTGATTGGGAGGTCGTTCCAAGGCGTGACAGGCAGCGAAAGACGTCCCCGGAGGCTGATCAGAAAGCCTCCCCGCTGCGTCTGACAAACAGGTTTCAGGCACTGTCTCTGGCTGAGCCAGATACAGCTGCCTGCCCTGTTTTAGAGGATGATTCTCAGCCTTCAAGGTCCGGGCAATAGCAGAGGGTGGGCTTATTGGTAGTTGGGAGCTCCAATGTTAGGCGCGTAATGGGTCTCCTTAGGGATCTGGCGGCTAAGGAGGGGAAGAAATTCAGTGTGCACTCCGTGTGCATTCCGGGTGGAGTCATTCCTGATGTGGAAAGGGTCCTTCCGGATGCCATGAAGAGCACAGGGTGCAGCTAGCTGCAGGTGGTGGCACATGTCGGCACTAATGACGTGTGTCGCTTTGGATCTGAGGAAATTCTCTCTGGATTCCAGCGGCTATCTGATTTGGTGAAGGCTGCCGGTCTTGCTTACGAGATGAAGGCAGAGCTCACCATCTGCAGCATCGTTGACAGAACCGACTGCGGACCTTTGGTGCAGAGCTGGGTGGAGGGTCTGAATCAGTGGCTCAGACGGTTTTGCGACCGTGTTGGCTGCAGATTCCTTGACTTGCGCCATAGGGTTGTGGGGTTTTGGGTTCCGCTGAATAGGTCAGGAGTTCACCACACTCAGCTGGCGGCTACACGTGTAGCGGAGGCTGTGTGGCGTGGACTGGGCGGTTTTTTAGGTTAGAAGGCCTCGGGAAAGTTCGGGGTGGGCTGCAATCTCAAAGGGTGCATGGCAAATACAGGACGTGCTTGGATCAAGGAACAGTCGGAATTGTAGTTGTAAATTGTTGTAGTTGTGCTGGGAAAGTTCCTGAGCTTCAAGCGCTAATAGAAAGCACAGAAGCTGAAATCGTTATAGGTACAGAGAGCTGGCTAAAGCCTGAAATAACTTCTGCAGAAACTTTTACGAAGTCTCAGACGGTGTTCAGGAAAGATAGATTAGGCAGAATTGGTGGTGGAGTGCTTGTGTCTGTCAGTAGTGGTTTATCTTGTAGTGAAGTCGAAGTAGATACTCCGTGCGAATTGGTATGGGTGGAGGTTATACTTAACAGCCGAACTAAGTTAATAATTGGCTCCTTCTACCGACCCCCAGACTCCGATGATATAGTTGCTGAACGGTTCAGAGAAAATTTGAGTCTCGTAACAAATAAATACCCCACTCATAGGGTTATAGTTGGTGGGGACTTCAACCTTCCCTCGATATGTTGGCAAAAATACTTGTTCAAAACCGGTGGTAGGCAGAAAACATCTTCCGAGATTGTCCTAAATGCTTTCTCCGAAAATTATTTCGAGCAGTTAGTCCACGAACCCACGCGAATTATAAATGGATCCGAAAACACACTTGACCTCTTAGCCACAAACAATCCAGAGTTAATAGAGAGCATCATGACTCATACAGGGATTAGTGATCACAAGATCGTTGTAGCTAGGCTCAATACCGTTTCTTCCAAATCCACCAGAAACAAACGCAAAATAATTTTATTTAAAAAAAAAACTGATAAAGTGTCACTAGAAGCCTTCCTAAGAGACAATCTCCATTTCTTCCGAACTGACTATGAAAATGTAGACGAGATGTGGCTCAAATTCAAAGATATAGTAGCAACAATAATTGAGAGATTCATACCTCATAAATTGGTCAGAGATGGAACTGATCCCCCATGGTACACAAAAAGGTCCGACGCTGTTGCAGAGGCAACGGAAAAAGCATGCGAAGTTCAGAAGAACGCGAAATCCCGAAGATTGGCTAAAATTTACAGACGCGCGAAATTTGGCATGGACTTCAATACGAGATGCCTTTGATGGGTCCCACAACGAAGCATTGTCTCGAAATTTGGTAGAAAATCTTAAGAACTACTGGTCGTATGTAAAGTACACAAGCGGCAAGACGCAGTCAATACCTTCGCTGCGCAGTGCCGATGGTACTGTTACCGACGACTGTGCCGCTAAAGCGGAGTTATTGAACGCAGTTTTCCGAAATCCCTTCACCAGGGAAGACGAATGGAACATTCCAGACTTTGAAACACGAACAGCTGTAGCATGAGTTTCTTAGAAGTAGATACCTTAGGGGTTGCGAAGCAACTCAAATCGCTTGATACGGGCAAGTCTTCAGGTCCAGATTGTATACCGATTAGGTTCCTTTCAGATTATGCTGATGCAATAGCTCCCTACTTTGCAATTATATACAACCGCTCGATCACCGATAGATCTGTACCTACAGTTTGGAAAATTGCGCAGGTCGCACCAGTGTTTAAGAAGGGTAGTAGGAGTAATCCGTCGAACTACAGACCTATATCATTGACGTCGGTTTGCAGTAGGGTTTTGGAGCATATACTGTATTCAAACATTATGAATCACCTCGAAGGGAACGATCTATTGATACGTGATCAGCATTGTTTCAGAAAACATCGTTCTTGTGCATCGCAGCTAGCTCTTTATTCGCACGAAGTAATGGCCGCTATCGACAGGGGATCTCAGGTTGATCCCGTATTTCTGGATTTCCGGAAAGCTTTTGACACCGTTCGTCACAAGCGACTTCTAATCAAGCTGCGGGCCTATGGGGTATCGTCTCAGTTGTGCGACTGGATTCGTGATTTCCTGTCAGCAAGGCTGCAGTTCGTAGTAATAGACGGCACATCATCGAGTAAAACTGAAGTGATATCAGGTGTTCCCCAGGAAAGCGTCCTGGGACCTCTGCTGTTACTGATCTATATAAATGACCTGGGTGACAATCTGAGCAGTTCTCTTAGGTTGTTCGCAGATGATGCTGTAATTTACCGTCTAGTAAGATCAACCTAAGACCAGTATCAGTTGCAAAGCGATTTAGAAAAGATTGCTGTATGGTGTGGCAGGTGGCAGTTGACGCTAAATAACGAAAAGTGTGAGGTGATCCACGTGAGTTCCAAAAGAAATCCGTTGGAATTTGATTACTTGATAAATAGTACAATTCTCAAGGCTGTCAATTCAACTAAGTACCTGGGTGTTAAAATTACGAACAACTTCAGTTGGAAAGACCACCTAGATCATATTGTGGGGAAGGCGAGCCAAAGGTTGCGTTTTATTGGCAGGACACTTAGAAGATGCGACAAGTCCACTAAAGAGACAGCTTACATTACATTCGTTCGTCCTCTGTTAGAATATTGCTGCGTGATGTGGGATGCTTACCAGGTGGGATTGACGGAGGACATCGCAAGGGTGCAAAAAAGGGCAGCTCGTTTTGTATTATCACGTAATGGGGGAGAGAGTGCGGCAGATATGATACGCGAGTTGGGATGGAAGTCATTAAAGCAAAGACGTTTTTCGTCACGGCGAGACCTATTTACGAAATTTCAGTCAACAACTTTCTCTTCCGAATGCGAAAATATTTTGTTGAGCCCAACCTAAATAGGTAGGAATGATCATCAAAATAAAATAAGAGAAATCAGAGCCTGAACAGAAAGGTTTAGGTGTTCGTTTTTCCCTCGCGCTGTTCCGGAGTGGAATGGTAGAGAGATAGCATGATTGTGGTTCGATGAACCCTCTGCCAAGCACTTAAATGTGAACTGCAGAGTAGTCATGTAGATGTAGATGTAGTTGTAGAAGAGAGTAGCCAGGCAGGGCCAAGCACAGTTATCCGAAGTAGTTGCAGCGCAGTTGATGGAATTCTGCTCTTTTTGCTAAGGACTTCTACATGTCGTGTTGTGGATGTGGGCTCAGCTACTACTGACAGATTCATTTTAAGTACACGGAACGGTGCTAGTCAGTCACCGTATTTGTGTATAGACTTGGTCTTTTCGTGGTTACAGTTCTTTCAGAGCAAGCATATAAGGACTTGTAACTGTTTTCTGAATAAAATCAGAAGTTGTAAAACACTCACAGTGTTTGTCATTTCAGTACATATTCCTTGCCTTACCCTTTATAACGAGGCAAGTAATCTTGTTCACGTTTTACATCCTCATAGAGACGCTACTAGCACGAAATCTGAACAGATATCGAGTGAAACGTGCCTGCCAACTTTCACTTATGTCGCACAGCACCATCTTGGTGTTTATCAAAGAAGATCACCAAACAGTCGTACGTATTTGAGAAGTTATTTTACTTTATTTTGAAAATGAGTTTCGGCGTTTCAGTATGCCACCTTGTAGCCCCTTTATATTAAAACAAATGTAGGTGTAGTGCATATCAAGGTATACCACAGTTGATTTTACAGAAAATGAAGCATAATGACAAATGTTCTTAAAACCTACAAAATACAGTTAGCAGCGTTAAGGCACGTACCTGTGCGCGTACAGCACAAAAGTGTAGGATATGTACACATACTGGTTAGCAACGTAACTATTTTACCATCACAAAGTTATAACAGAACATGCCAAACATCACAAAAGAAAAAAAAACAGACAATATGTAATCAGAAGCACAAATGAGCAAAGTTTTTTTGAAACAAAAACCTGCATGATTCTTATAGATGAGAAAAACCCTAGTTCATATGAAGTCTGTCCTCATTCGAAGTAAAACATCGCGGTATAATCCATGAAGGACAGAATAGTGTGCATATCCATCGCCTGCATATTATCACTACTGATGATGTATCAGAATTAGATGTCACAACATCAAAAACAAAACCAGAAGCAAAACCCAACGGCAGGCGACATATTAAGTGGAAAACGGTATGCAAAGAACATGCGAGGAACATTTATAAAATGACTCGAGAGCATATTAATATTGCAAATCAAAATAAAAAGATATGCCTTGTTGTCCAATACATGAATTAATATGCGGGCAAAAACAAGTGTGTAGCTAACAAGGATCTCAGACCCATATCGTTAAGAGGATATGATAATGTAATACTATTTCCCTGGGAGCATAAGGTATCACACTATCGACCCAGCTATAATATGACGGCCCATCCACATAGGAAGTGACGCATTGCAAGCTATATCGCGACAGGTAGTGCGCAAACGGAGCAAGCTAAAAGTAAGGTAAGTGTGCGAAGATCAACAGGACACCAAAGTATAAGCCCAATAATTGAGAAACGTCCTGGCACAAAAAGCAGTGTGTGTGTGTGTGTGTGTGTGTGTGTGTGTGTGTGTGTGTGTGTGTGAGGAGGGGGGGGGGAGCCAGTGAGTGAAAAAACTGAGTTGTTAAATTGAGCCGGCCGGAGTGGCCGTGCGGTTCTAGGCGCTACAGTCTGGAACCGCGAGACCGCTACGGTCGCAGGTTCGAATCCTGCCATGCGCATGGATGTGTGGGATGTCCTTAGGTTAGTTAGGTTTAATTAGTTCTAAGTGAGGTCGGTCGCTTGACGGCGCGTTCGGCGCGGCCCTGCCCATTGCCGGCGCGCCGTAAGGCATGGAGGCTCGCACTGGGGCGTATCGCTTCTAGTCGGGCGTGCCGCGGCAGTCCTCACAGGGGGAGTGATGCGTCTCTCATAGCCTCTCCTTCCCAAGCGGCTCTTTCCGCCTTCCCGTGGTGCCAGGTGTTAAGCTCGGCATTCTGCCTTGCGACAAAAGGGGGAGCTGAGACCCAACCCGATGCGAAAGCGAAGGGTGCGTGGCACAGGGGGAGCTGTGTCGACGGACCGAACACCAGTCCCTTTCTGTTCGCAGGGCACAGACCAGCAGGTGCTCTGCATGCCGGCGATCTCGTTTGTCGGCGTGGGATCGCGGCGCGAGTCGGCAAGGGTGCTTCGCCGCGCCCCTGGGTAACCGGGGCGTGTTCTGCCAAACCCAGGAGGTGGTGACATCGCCTGGGCCAGGTTAGACGGGTCCAGACCGCCGAACGTCTGGGGGACCGGCCCGCCACCTGAGTAGGAGTGGGTCCTTGGCCGAGAGGTGGAAACTCGGACAAGTAGGCGGCGAAGGGCGAGAGGTGCATCCGCCTCTCCGGAGTGCGGGGTGCAGTTGCCGAGGAGCGTCGCGTGAAATTGTCGATGACGGAGTCACCGAGGGGGACCAGTGCACTGGCGACGGTGCGCTGAACCCGGCAGTTCGGAAGTGCCCTTGACCTAGGGGCGAGGTCGGTGGGCGAGCTGCAGAAGTGTCCCCTCCCCCCCCCCCCCCCCCCCATGCCAGAGGAGCCGGTCCGGGGTAAGAGACGGGCTCCCACCTCCTTTGTATCACCCGTACAAAATGCAAAATGGTGACACCAGAAACGAGTGATACGAGTGCGCTTTCGAGAGCTTCTCTTGCGCCTGATCCCTCTCCACAGGACGAGGTGGGACAGGCAGAGGAGAATTACTCAGTGATGAAGAGGCAAGCTAAAATTACGCCGCTACTGAAGCAAAGCATAAAAAATGGGAAAATAAGCCAGGCAGCAATCTCGCAAATAAAAAATGAATTGGCTGCATGGGGCAATTGCTGACGCAAAACGGGAAGGACGTGTAGAGGAGCTAGAAAAAGATAATACCCGATTGAGACAACAATAACAGCAACCGAGCAAGACCTGGGCGGCTGTGGCTGCACAAGCCCCCACCAGACAAAACAACACGAAAGAGACCATAGACAGGGTGACTAAGAAACAAGAGACGGCGGTCTTTCTCAGGACCTTGCCTGGACGAGATACAAGCGTCAAAAGAATCCAGGAACTTTTAACCACCACAATTGACCCTGTGAAAGACAAAATAAAGATTAAGCGACTTGAACCAAGCTGCAACTCGGTAATTGTAGAAGTTGCGTCTGAGGAGGACAAAAACAAGCTGCTTGAGAACCCGAAATTACGCAGTTGCAAAGTGTGAACCGCCATAAACGAGGAACCCCTTAATCATACTGTACGATGTTCCTACAGTAGGAACTATGTGAGGCAATTAGGAAGCAAAATTTTGAGAGCATGAACGAAAATGATTTCAAAAACAACTTCAAATTGAGATTTAAGACGGGTACTCGGGACCGTGATGTAAATCACGTTGCCAAGGTCTCCGCAAGAATGTGGAGGCAAATAACAGCAATGGCAAGACTCTACGTGGGATTCCACGCAATAAACACTAAAGTCTACATTGTGGTACCTCGTTACAATTACGGCGACTTGGACCACATTCTGAGGCACTGCACTAGGGGGTCGGCCTGCTCCAAATGCGGTGATAGTGGTCACACCCGAAAAGGTTGTAAGGCCACAGGCGTCTGCATCCCCTGCAAGAGTCGTGGCAAAAAGTCTTGTGGAGCCACAGGACGGAACTGCCCTACCTACAGGATGCTCGAACAAAGATTAATATCGCGAATTGATTATGGTTGAAAACGGCATACCAAGCAGGATGCCAAAGCATAAATCCCTGAGCAAATGGAGGAGGGATGCTATGAGAGCAAGTAGATTCAGGAAATTCCTGAAGTCGCTTTCCAGCGATGACGTACCAACAGTCGACAAATCAATATAAACAGAGTCCCCCACTGGGGACATTGGCATTCAAACTGAGCTCCCTTAGTGGTCAGAGCACCCTCCTCCCAATGCCGGGACACGCTGCCGACTAAAGATCCAGAACGGCAAGAGCATCCTGTGGTAGCGACAGATAAAGCTGCAGAACCTGTTCAAGTAAACAAGATAACAAGCTCCACCGCCAACTCCGTCACAAAAGACAGCCCGGTGGTCAGGTTGCCACCCGTAGATCTGGTGAGGGTGTACCCGCTTCTCGAGTACACCATGCAACTAGCCAGGCTGGAGCAGCCGACTACCCTGACCACTGCCTTACGACATGTGGTCCGAGTAGGACATGACAACGGACGGAGGGTAACCTTCTCGGTGATGGAGGCTTTGGACAGAATACAATTAAAGTCAGTGAACCTCCCCACTGACTTCGGAGCACTGCGCGACCTACTCAAAAAGGTTTTTGAAAGACGAGGAGAAAAATTTGACCTGGATGAAATCTACCATCAAGCAGTGATGGACGACTAGCATATGACTGGAACAAAACCTGGCCACATGACCACATACACATTTACTTTCCATGACGACCAAAATAAAAATAGGACAACTCAATACTCATAACAGTCGACTAGTAATGCAGGAGCTCCGTAAGGAAGTGGTGGAAAAGAGACTGGACATACTCTGTTTACAGGAGCTGTAGTCTCTGGCTGGAAAAGTTGCGTTCACTGCCGCAACATGGCAAACCGTCAGCAGTGGGGACATCCCCAGAGCGGCCATCCTGGTAACAAACACCGTACTGCGTGCAACACCTCTGTCACAGTACTCCAATAGTCACTGCAACGTCGTGGAGATACAATCTCCTGCTGGAATTGTAATTATCATTAACATGTACTTCCAGTACGGAGACAGAATCGAACAGCACATAGACCATCTAGTGAGTGTGGCCACGGCGTTGCGGGGACGCAAAATCATCATAACTGCTGACATAAACGCCAAATTCCCCCTATGGTACAGTGGCACAAGGGATGAAAATGGTGCTAAAGCAGAAGAAATGATTATGGCTCTTCAACTAGTGGTGGCAAACGGACCAGGCAATCCCCCCACCTACGTGGCCAGAGGGGGTCAGGGTACAAACATTGATGTGACGTTGGTCATGCCAAACGCAGTAAATATAGTCAAAGAGTGGAGAGTGGTAGACAACGCCACCACTAGTGATCACAATTTAATTACCTGTATTGTAGGAGATAGAGAGTGCCACTGGGCCATGGTTTGGGAGGTGCAAAGAAACTTTAGGAAAACAGATTTGGAACGCCTAGCCAGAGAGTGCGACATTCCTCCATTACCAGAAGGGGCCGCACGACAGGACTTTAACGTGGACGACAGAGCCGAGGGGCTGGTACGCGCAATAACAAGGGCGATTAAGGCAGCCGTACCAACGAAGAGGAGGGCCATGGCGGCCACACCGTCACCATGGTCAGCCGAGCTACAAGAACTGCGTCAGTCTGTCAGAAGACTGAGAAAGCACTACCAGCGCAGTGTCGTCTGGTGGGTAAAGCAAAGATGGCAAAAGATAAGTTCCAAAAAGAGCTACAGAAGACCAGAATAAAAAGTTGGAAAACTTTTGTAACCAACCAGTTGGCCCTCGACCCTTGGGGTGTGCCATATAGATTGGTGAGGGAGAAGATCCGCTCCCCAACGATGATATCAACGATCAGGCACGGGGACGGGATGATGGAATCCTATCAGGAAACTGCCGAGGTCCTCCTCCGGTCCCTGTTGCCTGACGATGACGATACTGAAGAGCAGCGTCAGTTACGGAATGAAGACCTTGCTAGGTATGTAAATGACGAAGCGGTCTTCCCCTTCTCTGAGGAGGAGGTTGCTGCTCTCATCAAGTCTCTAAAGAAAGGAAAAGCCCCCAGGCCAGACGGCATTGTGGCGGAGGTGGTGCAGTTCTTAGCCCCACAGCTAGTTGCGCCGCTCACATATCTCTTCAACGAATGCCTAAGGCAGGGCAGATTTCCAAAAATATGGAAAGCCGCAAATGTGGTAATCATTAAGAAAGGCCCAGAGAAGGACCCAGCTGAGGCCAAATCCTACAGGCCCATTTGTCTGCTGGATGGCTTTGGCAAACTTCTCGAAAAATTATTAGCTGACAGACTGACTGCACACCGCATGCTGCATGGGATGAGCAACAGGCAATTCGGTTTCAGGCCGGGGCGATCGGCATCTGATGCAATCGCCTTGGCGGCCGAGGTCTGCGGCTCAGCCCTGTGTAAGTATGTTGTTGGCATCATGGTGGATATCAGTGGCGCCTTTGACAACCTGTGGTGGCCTTCGCTTTTCTCCTGCCTTCGGGAGAAAGAGTGCCCAGGGTTACTACATGGCTGCCTAAGGAGCTATTGTGAGGATCGGGAGGTATGGCTATCATTCCCTAGCGGGAAAGTCGGGAAAACTATCACCAAGGGTTGCCCCCAGGGCTCCGTGTTGGGTCCCCTTTTCTGGGACATCCACATGGAGCCTCTTATGGACAGCCTGCAACAGAGCGAAGAGGTGCTAGAGGTGATAGCCTACGCTGATGACCTTCTCCTGCTGGTCGGCGGCCGAAGTCGCGAGGACATTGAACCGAAAATAGAGAAAGCAATAGACGAACTACAACTATGGTGCCACAACACCAAGATGACCATCTCACCAACCAAGTCGACTTATCTATTACTCAGAGGACAGCTAATGAGAAATCCGAGCGTGAGAACTGACGGTTCTTCGGAGACGAGAAACGCGCTACTTGGGAATCATCATCGATGAAAGGTGGAACTTCGCAAGGCTCATTGAAACAGTAACCCAGAAAGCACTACAACTACTAAATAACCTGATTTCCATCGGACATAAGAGATTTCACCGTCCGCCTCATCTAATTAAGCTTTATCATAATAGTATACTGACGTCAATAGTGGGTTACGTCTCAGGAGTCTGGGCTCACAGGCTCACGAGGGTGGTGCCCGCCGTGACGGTGAGAAGAGTACAAAGGTCCGTGGGAGCATACAGAACATATCCGGGAGGAGCCCTGTTAATCATAATGGGGCTCTGTCCCCTGGATATAAAGATAAGGGACAGGCCGCATGGTACTGGGCCAAGAAAGATAATATCACAAAAGTAGAGGAAATTATGGGGGCACCAGTTAGGGAAAAAGGGGAGATACGGGGAAGGGGTGAAGATCTATGGCAGGAGATATGGGAATCAGATGAATCTCGTAGAAGAGCCTTTCAGCTCCTACCAGATGTTAAGGAAAGAATGAAAATGAAATACTTCGAGCCAACTCGGGGTTTGTTCCACTTTCTCACTGGTCATGGTCCCTATCCGACTTATCTATGTCGGTTTGGGAAAAGGGCGACGCCCGCGTGCGACTCTGGCGCATCGGAGGGTACTCCTGACCATGTGGTTTACGAGTGCCCCCTTTTCGATGATGTAGCCGACACACTAAGACGACAGCTACCAAGTACAAACACTTATGACCTTCTAAGACAAGAGGAGACCTTTCAAAGACTGAACACGCTAGCCAACGAGGTATCACAAAAAGTATTAACAACTTTTCTGAGAGACCTTCGCGACTAGATAAATAGAAATCACCGATTGTGACCACTGCCCCAATCCCGTACCGCCTGTTCGTGGATAGGCCGACTCTACAGTTGGAATCCGCCACGTGCAGGACTAGGAGGACTGGGGTGATCCTCATCACGAACTGAGACAACGCACCGACTATGACGTAGAATAGGTAGTAGATTTAGTTAAATAGAATAGGATAGTAAGTTAGGAACCTGCAGCGATAAATAACTTCTTGCCTGCCCTGTGCCAGGGGCATGCTCATAGGGATTAGCTCTATGAGCGAGGCATCCAAGTAGGTTTATATTATTAACACTGGCACAACTGTAACGCTGCAGGCAGTTAATACTAACCTTTCGTAGATACTAGAAATTATGCTAACACTAGTAAAATTAGAAGTAGTCTGCCTAGTAAAAAATATAGTACTGTCTGTAGTCAAGTAGAATGTAGAAGCTGCTATTATAAAACTAGAAATATAAGACCCACTAATCATTAAGGTGGTGGGTCATTTTGTATAATTATTGTTGTTGTTATGAAATAAAGAATTCTTTTTTTTAAAAAAAAAGTGCTAGGGGACTGATGACCTCAGAAGTTGAGTACCATAGTGCTCAGAGCCATTTGAACCATGTTTTTGTTAAATTGGCTCAGACTAAAAACCAATCATGGAGTGGAAAAATACTATATCAAAACCTTGCAAAATCTGGGGAAAATCAAGCTGATAAAATAAACAATGTATTGTCAGAATCGTAAATATGCCAGAAGTCTCGAGCCGCACAGAAAGAACTTGGACTCACAACAGTAGCACATAACAAACTCTTTACTCATAGCTATCATCAGGTCTATATCAATCCAAAATCCATAAACACCGTAAAATGTGCGTATATGGTGAGAACATCGTATTATTTCTTGTCAGGTGTACAATGAAGCAAAAGTCACAAAGTTAGAACTACGCTAAACTAACTCATCGCTAGTCATGACATGCAGTCAAAGAAGTACCGAATATCCCACATGCGACCTGATGAGTATGTCAGTTTGAGTCTAGAAATGTAATGGGCTAAAAACGATACGCAGAGAAATTGATTACAACAAACCACACAATAAGGAAACATTAACAACACCACCGTCCTAAATATGAAGAAGTCCTCACTATCTTAAGGACAGTCCCCCCCATTGAAGTTTACAAACTTACAAAAGGACTAAAACATGGTCAGTATTAAAAACGACCTACATACCAATAGTATAAAGCCTTACAACACGAGATACAAAGAGGTGCAGAAACAACCAAGATCTATGAGATAAATCACTATATTCGTGTAGCGATTTTTTTCCATCGTATATTAATTGGGTGTCCATCAGTATGTGTATATATTAATTGGGTGTCAATCCTGTCTTTCACTGCGGATGTACACCATGCCCTATCTCTTACGGGAATCAGGAACTGCGAGAAAATGGTTCATGGGTAGGTGACGCTATGTCAGTAGTGTGTAACAGGCTGGGAACTCGGGAGCCGGCCGATGTGGCTGAGCAGTTCTAGGCGCTCCAGTCCGGAACCTCGCTGCTGCTACGGTCGCAGTTTCGACTCCTGCCTCGGGCATGGATGTGTGTGATGTCCTTAGGTTAGTTAGGCTTAAGTAGTTCTTATGTCTAGGGGACTGATGACCTCAGATGTTAAGTCCCATAGTGCTTAGAGCCATTTGAACCATTTTTTTTCTGGGAAATCGGATGGCCGAGACAGTTAAGGTGACAGCTCGCGTTTAGTGGGCGATCCTGGTTCGAATCCTAGTCCTTCACATCTTCATCTTCTACCATTCATTCATTTGAAATCCCAAATGCGGCGAACGTCATTAACGGAAGTTACAGGTGAAATTTCAACGCAGTCCTAAAAAAAATCGTAGGGGGCTGAAAATTTGTTTCATAACATAACTTGCCGTGCTGTATTCAGTGGGTAAATCTAGTTTTCTAAACAACTTTTTCTTCAGACTTCTTCAAATCCATGCGTGGAGTTGTTGGTAATCATGGTGTGTATTCACAAAAAAAAGTTTGAGCCAAAAATGTTTAAAATTGACAGAGGAGTAACATTTGTTTTATTGTGACCAACTTGACTTTTTTCACAAAGTTGAAGTACAGTTATTTTTCTGTCAGTAGATAGATGCATATGGTGCAGAAATTTAATTGAAACGTTAAATTTATGTGAATATATCTGTATATGTGCATAGTCCGTACGAACATCCGTAACCGCGGATGCATATGTGCCTAATATATATGTGCATCCGAAATACCTCCATTCCTTACCAAGAAGAGCCTTCCATATAGCCTAGCCACCCACGCTCATCACATCTGTAGTCACGAGTGGTCCCTCCCGAAATATACTGATGGTCTCACTGAGGCCTTCACAGACTGTAATTATCCTCCCAAACTTGCACACCACTTTCCAAAGTCCCACCGTCTGACCACAGAGAGCATTCCCCTCGTAACTCAGTACCATCCAGGATTGGAACAATAAGGAAGTGCAACTATGATTTTCATTTTTTTTGCAGTATCCAGATACGTGTATTCACCTTAGCGGCGGACTGAGTTGTGAATTGGAAACTAAGTATTTATAAAGATTTATGGCCCAGAGTCTGTGGCGGCGTGGTGTGAGGTTCTTAGAGCGAGCAGATGACGAAAGACTCGAATACAGCCCAGTTAATTTACATGACTTTATTCATACCACGATGCATACACTCTAGCGGTAACGTTTCTGCAGTGTACAGTTGGCCAAGTCTTACTCGACATGGAAGGCCGACGACTGACGACAGCACGACGCCTGGCGGCCAGAAAAGACCTATTTTTATTCCACATGGCCAGCTATACCCGAGGTCGACAACCCACCCATGCAGAATCAGCGGAAATGGAAATGTGTAATGTAATATGTAAACTAAAAATTCTGTGCCAACCTATTCATGGGTCATCTAGATGAATCCTTCCTAAACAGCCAGAATCCTAAACCCTCACCTGGTTCAGATTCACTGATGACATCTTTGCGATCTGGATCGAGGGTGACATGAACGTCAATAACTTCTTCCCTATTTGCTTCACCTGGTCCTACTCAGCCAACAAGCCACCGTCCCAGTTATTTTACGCTTAATTCTTGTCACATATTATAAACACAGAATTTTTATAATTTTTTTACACTTTTCGTATGTATATAGTGTTAAAAACGTCATTATTTTTAAAACTTTTGGAAAAAAATCAGAATGACAGAAACAAAAAAATGGTACTGCTCCATCAATTTTATAAACTTTTGGTTCAAAACATTTTTGTGAATACATTACGTGACAGCCTACAACTCCACGTTTAGGTTTGAAAAAAAATGTTAATATTTTTCAAAACTCAATACTCAAATAATCTGATGAAAAAATTTTGTTTAGTAAATTGGATTTACCCACAGAATTCAGCATGCTGAGACCTGTTACGAAACAAATTTTCATTCCCCTGCAATTTATTTGCAACCAGCTTGAAATTTCACTGGTACCTCCACTTAAAACCTCTGAGCAATCGTTTTCTAGATGTTCGCGAAGCGTGCAACTGAAACAGGAATTTGATATCAGCCCGGCATACTCCTTGTGGGATGTGGGAAACCACCTAAAAACCACATCCAGACTAACTTGCTCACCAAACTCCGTTGTTAATACATGTGGCGGATCTGTTCCGGAGCCGGCGCGCCTCCCCGTCACGGAAGCTGCGCTTTAACACGCACGGCTATATGGACTGGTACCTCCTACCGAAACTAATCGTCAGTAAAGCATTATTCACCCAAAAGCAGCTTATGGTGGTGACATGAATTTCTTCAAACGTATCTCGTATGTTAGTTGGAGTTGGTCACAACCTTTTTTTCCGAATGAGCTCTAAGGGACTCTTCTCTCAAATGAAAAGGGATGGATGGTAGATCTGGGACTGAAATGATGTAATTTTACCTGTCCTTTCTTTTGTTTCAGGTAAGTGAAGAGGGAATGTCTCCAGTTTTGGCTATGCCACTGTAGCCTACTATAGCAGCCGTTATCTCGTGACGCGTAGTCAGCAACGCAGGGGGCGTAATAAACAGTGCGAAAGAGAAGACACGTTGCTGCTGTTGTGCGCACATCACTGAGGAATTCCTGGCTTGTACGTTGGACGCTGCATGATTCTGTGAGTGTTATCGTTTTCGATTGAGTGTTTTTGTTTAGTGATTGATTTGTAAGAGAGAGTGTTTTGAGTATGTTTAAGGAGTGTTATGATGGCTGTAATGGGACCAATCTTTAGATAAAAGAGACTGAATTAATCCTCCATGCTTTCCCCTCGGAATGCAACTGCAACAAACTTGACTGTCGAAATGTTGTAGAAAAGATGCTGTGAACGTTAGGAACACTATAATATGTTCTCGTCTTTTCGAAGAAACAGGTTATGTTGAGGAACTTGTTAAACGTGCTAAATTTATAACGAAAAGAAGTATTTAGGACATGTATTTACATCGTGCCTTCTTGCCTTGTAGTGATGGCCCGCCATTTCCATCAGAAGTAAGTTATGAACGTTTTAACAAATGTGCTATACGTAAATGAAGCCTGAAGAGTTAAGGACAGCTTTCACCATGGAAGAGGAAACTGTTAAATGTATATTTATTGTGTTGCTTGTTATCCTCTAGATACAGTTCGTTAATAGAGTTCCTAGTGGCACTGTTAATTCACAAATTATTACGTTTTACAACAGAACACTGAAATTTAGCCGTCTCACTGGATATCATCAACAGAGAAGGCAAAGAAGAGGTACTTCACCCCCGATTAGCAAGGTAGTGGTATACATTATCGCTTTACAAGATTTGTGTAAATTCTGTGTAATAACTTAGATTAGATACAACAGTGAAGATCACTGACAGTACAAAACCGTTGAGGCTTTCGTGGTCAGTTGTCGACTCCAGTCCACCACCAAAAATGCTGGGTGAGCCCTTGAAAGTGCCAGCCACTTGCGCTGGTGAAACATTAGAAAAGTCGTTAAACCAACGTTGTGCGAAGATCTCGAGACAGAAGTCAACAGGCTGTGTTCGTTTGTCAGCATTGGAACTCCAACTATCTAGCAACATTCTTCGATAGTGCCAAAATTGGGCGTCTTTCACATACCACATAGCAGCTTTTTTGAACGGAAGCCATGGTAAGTGAACTCGCCTATGTATCCTGTGAAAAATGTTTTCCAGAGCTGTTAACAAATGGCTCTGAGCACTACGGGACTTAACTTCTGAGGTCATCAGTCCCCTAGAACTCAGAACTACTTAAACCTAACTAACCTAAGGACATCACACACATCCATGCCCGAGGCAAGATTCGAATCTGCGACCGTAGCGGTCGTTCGGTTGCAGACTGTAGCGCCTAGAACAACTCGGCCACCCCGGCCGGCAGAGCTGTTAACGTTTTCGAAGTAATTCCCTGTTATGTGGCTGAAATCCAACAACATGCATCAAGTTACTGAAAAATCCAAGGGTGGTGTTACAAAAGTATAAAAACGTGTGTCGAAAAATAGCTAATTCAATTGCTTTCTAGAATTATAGAAAACTGAACCGATAGTATTCACCTACCAATTAAAGTTTTATTAATGTTGTGATGCATTCAAACTGAAAATTGCCTTATCTAGATCTCCACACTAAAACCTATCTCAGAGTCACCTTAGAAAACCTTGTGTTCGTTTCCTACATTCACTTGATAGAAACCGGCAAAAACAAATTTTGCGGTTTTGAGCCCTATGTGTGTTTCGAGTGATAGTTGCTTGTAGCAAAGAAAGGAAAACTGGAACATGGAAAGAGCGTATAAAGGGTCTATACAAAAGAGATGAACTAGAATGCAATATTATAGAAACAGGACGTAGATGAACATGAAGTGGGAGATACGATATTTCGAGAAGAATTTGACAGAGCACTGAAAGACCTAAGTTGAAACAAGGCGCCGGGAGTAGATAAGATTCCGCCAGAACTACTGAAAGCCTTGGGAGAGCCAACCACGACGAAACTCTTCCATCTGGTGAGCAAAATGTATGAGAGAGGCGAAATACCCTCAGACTTCAAGAAGAATTTAATAATTCCAATTGCAAAGAAAGCAGGTTTCACAGGTGAGATTATTTTCGAAGTATAAGTTTAAGAAGTCATTGTTTCAAAATATTAACACGAATTCTTTGCAGAGGAATGGAAAAACTGGTAGAAGCCGACCTCAGAGAAGATCAGTTTGGATTCCAGAGAATTTAGGAACACATGAGGCAATAGTGACCCTGCAGTTTTCTTTGAAGATAGGTTAAGGAAAGGCAAACCTGTGTTTATAGCGTTTGTAGATTTAGAGAAAGCCTTTGACAATGAAGAATGGAATACTAGCAAGGGTAAAATACAGGGATCGAAAGACTATTTGCAACATGTACAGAACTCAAAGGACAGTTATAAGAGTCATAGAGTTTGAAAGGGAAGCTGAGGTTTGAGAAGGGAGTGACATAGGATTGTAGCCCATCCCCGATATTAGTCAATCTGTACATTGACCCATGGTAGTAGTCTAGGGCTAGCTAGCGTCTTTGATTCATAATCAAAACGTCTCCGGCCCCGGGTTCGAATCCCGCCTCTGCTTAATTCTTGATTAATAATCAGCATTGGCGGCCGAAGACTTCCGGCATAAGAAGTCACCCTCATTCTGCCAACGGCCTTGTCAAAGAGGGTGGAGGAGCGGACAGATGTTCAGGCCACTCTCTTGTCCTAGGTGTGGGAAGTGCCCCTAAAGGCGGAAGAATCACCAATGATCAATGGCATGAGGGTGATGAAGACAATGGAAACTACGGCATTAAAGACACGTAAAGTGTATCCACAGGACATGTGGCCTGTAATTGAAGAAGTGTCATGAAGACCTCTGCATTAGCAAAAGATTCCGGAATAGTCCCCCATTCGGATTTCCGGGAGGGGATGCCAAGGGGGAGGTTACCATGAGAAAACGACTGAATAATCAACGGAAGGATAACGTTCAACTAGTCGGGGCGCGGAATGTCAGAAGCTTGAACGTGATAGGGAAACTAGAAAATAGGTAAACGAAAATGCAAAGGCTCAATCTAGGTATAGTAGGGATCAGTGAAGTGAAGTGGAAAGAAGACAAGGATTTCTGGTCAGATGAGTATAGAGTAATATCAACAGCAGCAGGATTCGTTATGAATAGGAACGTAGGGCAGGGAGTGTGTTACTGTGGACAGTTCAGTGAAAGGGTTGTTCTTATTAGAACCTACAGCAAACCAACACCGACGACGATAGTTCAGGTATACATGTCGACGTCGCAAGCTGAAGATGGAGAGATAGAGAAAGTGTATGACGATATTGAAAGAGTAGTACAGTATGTAAAGGGGGATGAAAATCTAATAGTCATGGGGGACTGGAATGCAGATGTAGAGGATGGAGTAGAAGAAAAGGATAATATGGGCTTGGGACAAGGAATGAGAGAAGAGAAAGACTAATTGGTTTCTGTAACAGGTTTCATCTAGTAACAGCGAATACCCTGTTCAAGAATCACAAGAGGAGGAGGTATACTTGGGAAAGGCGGGATGATACGGGAAGATTTCAGTTAGATTACATCACGATCAGACAGAGATTCCGAAATCAGATACTGGATTGAAAGTGTTACCCAGGATCAGATATAGACTCAGATCACAATATAGTAGTGATGAAGAGTAGGCCGAAGTTTAAGACATTAGTCAGGAAGAATCAATACGCAAAGAAGTGAGATATGGAAGTTATAAGAAATGACGAGATACGTTTGAAGTTCTCTAACGCTATAGATACAGTAATAAGGAATAGCGCAGTAGGCAGTACAGTTGAAGAGGAATGGACTTCTCTAAAAAGGGCCATCACAGAAGTTGGGAAGGAAAACATAGATACAAAGAGGGTAACTGCGAAGAAACCATGAGTAACAAAAGAAATACTTCAGTTGATCGATGAAAGGAGGAAGTACAAAAATGTTCCGGGAAACTCAGGAATAAAATAAATAGTAAGTGCAGGGAAGCTAAGACGAAATGGCATCGAAAAGGAAATGATTGTCG
Organism: Schistocerca americana; assembly: GCF_021461395.2. NCBI lineage: Eukaryota > Metazoa > Arthropoda > Insecta > Orthoptera > Acrididae > Schistocerca > Schistocerca americana. The sequence goes on along the minus strand of NC_060124.1, from coordinate 486,152,284 downwards.
GAAGGACAGACTCAGAGACTCAGCATACAGGAAAGTCAAAACAACCTTCGGCGACATTAAAAGCAAGGGTGGTAACATTAAGAATGCAACGGGAATTCCACTGTTAAAGCAGCGGAGAGAGCGGATATGTGGAAAGAATATATAGGCCTCTATGAGGGGGAAGATTTGTCTGATAGAAGAAGATACAGGAATTGTTTTAGAAGAGGCAGGGAATCCAGTATTAGAACCAGAATTTAAAAGAGCTTTGGAGGGCTAAAGATCAAATAAGGCAGAAGGGATTGATATCATCCCATGAGAATTTCTAAAATCATTGGGAAAGTGGCAACAAAACGACTATTCACGTTGGTTTGTAGTATGTATGAGTCCGTCGACATACCATCTGACTTTTGGAAAAGCGTCATCCACACAATTCCGAAGACGACAAGAGCTGGCATGTGCGAGAATTATCGCACAATCAACTTAACAGCTCATGCATCCAAGTTTCTTACAAGAATAATGTACAGAAGAATGGAAAGGAAACTTGAGGATGTGTTAAACGACGACCAGTTTGGCTGTAGGAAAAGTAGAGGCAAGAGAGGCAATTCTGACGTTCCAGTTAATAAATGAAGCAAGACTAAAGAAAAATCAAGGCACGTTCATCGTATTTGTCGACGTGGAAAAAGCGTTCGACAATGTAAAATGGTGCAAGATGTTCGAAATTCTGAAAAAAATAGGCGTAAGCTATAGGGAGAGACGGGTCATATACAATACGGACAACAACCAAGAGGGAATAATAAGAGTGGACGACCAAGAACGAAGTACTCGGATTAAAAAGAGTGTAAGACGAGGATGTAGCCTTTCGCTCCTACTGTTCAATCTGTACATCGAGGAAGCAATTATGGAAACAAAAGAAAGGTGCTGGAGTGGAATTAAAATTCAGTATCAATGACACGATTTCGCTGATCACGTTGGTATCCTGAGTGAAAGTGAAGAAGAATTACATTACATGCTGAACGGAATGAACATTCTAATCAGAACACAGTATGGACTGTGAGTAAATCGAAGAAAGACGAAGGCAGTGAGAAGTTGTAGGAATGAGAACAGCGAGAAACTTAACATCAGGACTGATAGTCGCGAAGTAGATGAAATTAAGGGATTCTGTTACCTGGGCAGTAAAATAACCAATGACGGATGGAACAAGGAGGACATCAAAAGCAGATTAGCTATGGCAAAAAGGCATTCCTGGCCATGAGAAGACTACTAATATCAATTATCGGCGTTAATTTGAGGAAGAAATTTCTGGGAATGTACGTCTAAGTACAGCATTGTATGGTAGTGAAACATGGACTGTGAGAAAGCCGGAACAGAAGAGAATCGAAGCATTTGAGATGTTGTGCTACAGACGAATGTTGAAAATTAGGTGGACTGAGGTTCTACGCAGAATCGGAGAGGAAAGGAATATGTGGAAAGCACTGATAAGGAGCAGGGACGGGATGGTAGGATATCTGTTAAGATATGAGGGAATGACTGCCATCGTACTTCATGGAGCTGTAGAGAGCAAAAACAGCAGAGGAAGAGAGAGATTGGAATACATCCAGCAAATAATTGAGGACGTAGGATGCAAGTGCTACTCTGAGATGACGAGGTTAGCACAGGAGAGGAATTCGTGGCGGGCCGCATCAAACCAGTCAGACGGCTGATGGAAAGTAGTATTACCAAATAGAAAACAGCCAGACCTTCTTTAATAACAGCGCAGTTAAGTAAAATTATCAAATAGAAAGCAGGCAGGGCTTCAATCATAACAGCTTCAGTTAAGTAAAATTACCAAATGCAAACAGGGAGGTCTTCAAAAACAATAGCTTCTGTTAAGTTATATTACCAAATAGAAAAGAGACAGGTCTCCAATACTAACAGCTTCAGTTAAGTAAAATCACCAAATGGAAAACAGACAGGCCTTCCTTAATAACAGCTTCAGTTAACTAAAATTACTAACTAGATAATAGAGTAGGCCTTCATGAATAACTGTTATAGTTAAGCAACCAAGAGTGCGAACTGCCTCCTCACAGGATGTGCAACAGAATACTTATACGCAAGGAGCACAAGACTACACAAAAATTAAAGGCCAAGAAAGATTACAATGGGAGGACCGTCCTTCCAAGGCGCTTTTCGTTCGGTACAGACCGGCAAAAGAAATATTAACACAGCAAGGCTAATTACGTGCAGGCAACAGTAATTAGCCAAACGGTATAGCCGCATCACGGCAAGATGCTGCCGTTACAACGATGGCGAAATGTCCGAAAGAAAACTAGGCTGCCAAACCCAGTTATACAGCCTCAGTAATTGCAAATTTTAGACCCAAGCATCTTTTAAGCCAATATAATTAACAGAGCGGTGACGTCAGCTATGCCTGAAGATATCTCGAAGCCGCACTCGTCCGTATTATTAGACAAAGCTACTTATCTGGTGTCCGAAGGCGTTTAACAGGGAGGTCGAATAAAACCCAACCATCTAGGTACTGAGCGACGACGGGGAGTCGGGCCACAGCGTCGAAAAAACACGTTATCTCTCCGACTCGAGGAACACAATCGGCTGATACAGTTTAAGGTATCCTGTTGACAAACAACCAAGCCCAGTATCCACTTTGGAAAACTAACAACAGCCACAATTCAAGGAACCAACTGGCGGTGAAATAGATCAGCTATGAAATCGCAATGATTGCAACAGACCTACAGCTAACAACAAGAAGATAACAGTTAAGACTTCAAAATCCAAATATAACTGAAGTTCGCGAATAGAAGTTGAAATCTGCCGGTTCCAAAGGGGACCCAGATTTCAGCACAGCGGAACTGACTTCAACTCTCTCATAGGTGTGCCACGTTCCATAAGCTGTTTGACGAGGCAGGCTACGCGTGAAGACGACACTCGAAGTCAGCCACGGATTGAAATCCGACCGTCTGCAATCACTCGCCAGACTCTGTGCCCAAGACATTTGTTCAAGTACTCGTCTTACTGGCCGGGCGGACCTCTCACACGGTCGTCCCCCCTCCGTTACCACTGCTCAGCTCCCACGCCGAAAACACCTCCCGTGCCTATCAACAACCTCAAGTAAAGATCACAGTGGCCTCAAACCAGAGGAAATCACACGACAGATCGAGCTAGTGGCGCCAGGAAACCGAAAGGCGACGTCAGCAATCAAGCCACGGCTCAAACCCCCCCCCCCCCCCCCCCCCTGAAACCACTGGACCCCAGTCGAGCCTACAGAAGAAGAAGGAGAAGGTTAGTTGACGGGCTTAAGCTGATTAAGGTGCACCCAGAGGACCTTACCAGTGGCCAGACGCCTGACAAACAAGTTAACAGTTCCCAGAAGTTGGATGATAGAGAATGGGATGAAGCGAGGAGTGAACTTCCAGAGCCTGGCACCATCCCTCGTCTGACTGGCACAGTTCTTCCCGAATACCTTATCCCCTACCTTGCCTTGAAAGGGACGTCTATTCCTATGATAACGCCGTCCCTGGAGGCGGTGGGCTAACCTAATGTTATTTCTGGCCCGTTCCCAATTTTCCCTAAGATTTTCAGGAGTATCGTACGAAGGCAGGAGGTCGTTGATATCCCACAAGTTGGACAGAGCGGAATTGATGGGATACGCAAACAAGAGAGCGGTAGGAGCTGCCCTGGAGCCGGCCGGTGTGACCGTGCGGCTCTAAGCGCTTAAGTTTGGAATCGCGTGACCGCTACGGTCGCAGGTTCGAATCCTGCCTCGGGCATGGATGTGTGTGATGTCCTTAGGTTAGTTAGGTTTAAGTAGTTCTAAGTTCTAGGGGACTGATGACCTGAGAAGTTAAGTCCCATAGTGCTCAGAGCCATTTGAACCATTTTTTGAGCTGCCCTGGATGCTTCGTGCTGCGCAGTGTTAAATGCAAAATTCAGCCAAGGCAAGGTGGTCGCCCACTTACTCGGCGACTTATGATGGTAAATGAAAGTTAACTTAAGATTGCGATTCACTCCCTCGGCAAAAGATGGCTGGTGATAATATGGCGTGATGGTTAGGTGCTTAACAGCGTTACGAACGTAAAATACCGGAGCGTTATCGCTAGCAAGAGCCTTAGGGGGTCCAAACCAGCTGAAGATGTTGGTCAGATACGCAATGGTAATGGCCGCCGTGAGCCCACGACTAGGGATTAACCATAAAAATCTGGAAAAAGCGTCAACAACCTCCATAATACATCTGTTCTCGTTCTTGATACGAGAAAGAGGCCCTACGTAATCGATAAAGAGTTTGTCCACAGGATTCTCCTCGCACTCGGATAGTAACAACCCTTTCGGAGGACTATTACTGGTTTTAGCATTTTTACATGCGTCAGACACACCTACTAATCGCCTGATATCCTTATACAATGTAGGCCAAGTGAGGTGAGCCTTGACTTTTTACAAGGTCTTATAAAGGTCCAGATGTCCTCCCACTAGAGAATTATGAAATAATGGAATAGGGAAGGCACCAGAAGGATTCCATTGGATTCATAGCAGGCGTATTTGGTGGCCAAAACATCAACATAATTTCTCTATAATGTTCCTCAGACCACTCTAGCATGGTTCTGGCTCCCAGACACGGACAGTTTCACTGTTGAAAGATGACATCACCGTCAAGAAACACATCAAGCATCAAAGGATGCTGGTGGTCCGCACCTGAAATGATGTCTTCGGTTACTACGCAGGTCTCATGCAAGCACAGGAGGATGTTTTCCATAGCATAATACTGCTTCCACGAGCCTGCGCCCGTGGTGTGCTGAATGTTTGGAGCCGACATTCGCCCGGATGACGGCGTTTATGGAGACGACCATAGACCTGGTGTAGCGAGAAACGCGGTTCATTCGTAGAGCCGACACGTCCCCATTGATCCACGGCCGAATTCGGCTAGTCCCGTGCCCACTGCAATCGTGACTGACGATGTCGTTGGGTCAATACGTGAACGCTAGGAATCGTCTGCTGCGGAACTCCATGTTCAACAATGTGCCATGAACGGTGTGCTCCAAAACACTTGTGCGTGTCCCAGCATTGTGTACTTTTGGCAGAGACACCACAGATCACCATGTATCCTACTCTACGGAGCAAACAAGCCTATGAACTCCACATTCTGTAAAAAGTCCTGGGCGTCCAATCATTTTGCGCCTAGCGGTAGTTTCACTGTTCTTCTACCACTTTCCGTAAATGCTCACGACATTACAACGAAATATTCGGCCAGCTTCGCGGTTTCAGAGATACTCATTCACAGGCTCTGCATGATAAATATCTGACCTTTGTCAGGGTCGCTTATCGTAATGGATTTCCCCATTTGCAGCCCATATCTTCGTTAGCGTGATCCCCCATCCGTCTCAGCTCCGCTTAAATATTTCCGTCATCGCGTCACGTGCCTGCAACGCCACCAGGCGGCATCCAGTGCCTTGGTGAGCAGTGGTCGTTATGTTTTGACTGTTCAGTATACACGGCACTAAATGATGAAATAGTAATACATATACAAATTGGAAAAACCTATTGAGCAGGATAGTCTGTCGCCGCTTATTGTGCCAGGCGCCAACTAAAACATGTAATTGTCTTCATTAATGCAGAAAAGCTGTAATAAAAGTAATACAGCAAATTAACATACATATAGCGACGAGAGAAAAATAGCAGTGAACACACAAAACAAACAACACTGAATGTAAAAATTGTAACACAGACAAAACGGAACAGAAACCTGTCAACAGGTTAAATTAGATAGATCGTAGCCAGTTATTGTTCCAGGAGTCACGTTAATACAGTAATTAGATTACATTAATATAGAAAAACAGTAAATCAAGCCGCGTGGAGTGGCCGCGTGGTTTGAGACGCCATGTCAAGGACAGCGCGGCCCCTCCGGCTCTGAGCACTATGGGACTTAACATCTGAGGACATCAGTTCCCTAGACTTAGAACTACTTAAACCTAACTGACCTAAGGACATCACACACATCCATGCCCGAGACAGGATTCTAACCTGCGACCGTAGCGGTCACGCAGATCCAGACTGAAGCGCCTAGAACCGCTTGGCCACAGCGGCCGGCTGTGTGTGCTGTTCTTGGGATAAGTTAGTTTAAGTACTGTGTAAGTCTAGAGACCGATGACCTCAGCAGTTTGGTCCCAGAGGAATTCACACACACACACACATACATACACACACACACACACACACACACACACACACACACACAGTAAATCAAGTAATACAGCTAATACATACACAGTACAAAAACACAAAATTTAAAAATTGGAATAATTATGCGAAACATGAATCGTCTTGTGACATCTGAGACGTGGAATATTTCGCGTGATTAGCTAACAATTGGTGGCGCTGCCCAGGGACATCGGGGTCAAGTGCACATTCTGAGACCAACTTCTGAGACCAGCTTTCTTAGCAGCGCCAGTGAGGGGACGACTATCTCTGACAATAATCTTTCCTATCTTCCGTTTTCTTCCTCTCCTTAAAAATTTTCCGTTTTGTTATTTCACGTAATATAACAAATGGTTCAAATGGCTCTAAGCACTATGGGACTTAACATCCGAGGTCATCAGTCCCCTAGAACTTAGAACTACTGAAACTTAACTAACCTGAGAACATCACACACATCCATGCCCGAGGCAGGATTCGAACCTGCGATCGTAGCAGGCGCGCGTTTCCAGACTGAAGCGCACAGAACCACTCGGCCACAGCGGCCGGCATGTAATATAATTTCAAGAAGTAATGACAGCTGTAACTTAAACAAAAAGAGAAAAAAGACCTCCAAGCAATCCCCCATCCACGCTGTGCTGCATGGGCTACAGTGCCCGTGGCCTGCGCTGCGTAATCAAATTTCATTGTGTGGTGAGGCGTGGCTACCAGCTAAGTAGAGTGGAGCACTACGACTTGAACGAATTTATCGGATGGCGAGTTTAACGCAGCCTTGAAAATAAAAATGCAGCCAGCCTTGTAAATCCGCGTGAATTAATAGCTGTAGAAATGTTTTTAGCATTCAGACTGCAGATAAAATTGCACTGACAGTCACAAATCTTTGGACATGACAAATGAAAAAGATTTATGTTCAGGAATGTGTGATAACAGATTATGATCGTGTCGTCACAAGACGTCACTCGTCCATGGCAGTTTGAAAAGCCGCGCGAACAGAGTTGAGGCTGTGTAAGCATGACTCCATGAGGGCGCTGATAGCAGGAGCGCCACGACTCCAGCGCTGGAGGGTTGGTGTGCGAAGTCGCTGTACACATCGGCCGGAACTGGAGGTATGACTGAGCGAGTAACGTGAGAGGGAATACGGATTTCCACCGAGCAGCCGAACAGTACGGGTTTAACTGGTCCAGTCGTCGGTCGATAACAAGAGTACGCTGCCCGAAGTGGAAGTAGGGCGTGCCCGCTGCTGTTAGCCACAGAGCACCCTGTTACTGACGCTTCCTGGAGCACACAAACTGGGGCAGCGTCTTAACCCATGGAGCTGCAGCTGATATCAGGAGGTGCAATGTGGTGCAATGTGGCTCAAGATAGGCAGCCTGTAGTGGGACTAGATCGTATTGACCCACTAACCTCGTTAAGTCGTGCATCTATCTTTTTTACGTGTGGGCTGTTAAGCTAGAAAGGAGCACAGTACTCTGCTGCTGAGTATACCAAAGCGAGTGCTCATACCCGGACAATGTCTGCTGACGATCCTCAACGAGAGCCACAGAGATTATGGAGAACGTTGTGTCTAGTTTTGAGCTTAGCAGATTTTCGTGTCAAGTGCTCCTTAAAAGAAAGCGTCCTATCTAAAGTGATACCTTGGTATTTTGGATGCATATTATGAGGAAGTTCGTCTCCTTCGTATAAGTCGATGGCTCTGGACAGATGAAGACATGAAACTTCTGTTTCATTTGAATTTAGTTGTAGCCTCCATTTACGGAAATAGTGGCTTAAGATGTCTATATCAGGAGTTAGGATTTCTTCAGCTGATCCAAAGGTTTTGTGTTTGGTAGTATTGCCCAGTCGTCTTCACAGCCAAACTTTCTGGACTGTGTTGGAGGAATATCAGATATATTTAAATTAAACAAGAGAGGAGCAAAGACGGAGTCCTGTGGTAAGCCATTATCCAATACTTTTGGGCAGCTAGTGTCTTTTTCTGTAGTCACTGTAATTGACCTTACAGTTGACACGTTGTCAACTAATTTTGCTGTTCGTCTGCATGGGATGATTTGCAATAATTTATAAAGAATCTCTGATAATAAGTTTGTGCTTGGTGCTCTGATCGATGTGTAGCAAATTTATTTTTAAATATGGTACGTCTTTTATAGTACTCATGGGAAATCGTCAATTCTTGTGAGTTCTAAACATAACAAACGGGAAGTCGCGAGACAAGAGATAACAATCGTCCATGAGTGACTGCAGCAAGGCAAGGAGCAAGGATAAGAAAGGGATAAAGGGAGAAGGAGTATCTGAAAGGGGCACCTGTACGTCACACAGAGTCTATAGCAGACCGTCCACTCGGCCTCCGAAGAAAAGTGCACAGTTAGAGCTGAGGAATGATGAGCGCCCCTCGACTCCAGCGGGTGACGACGAAGGGGAAAACTGAATAAGACTCGGGAGCAGGACATTCTGAGAGGTCTATTACAGCCAGAATAGGAATCACACAGTTACATTCAATGTTACGATAAAAATCAGTGAAGCCAACTTCCGAGACAATATCGCTGCATCACAAACAACTGGACTACAGATGATTAACGGATATTTGAGGGGTACTGGTTTTCTGCGAGACACCTTGTATTTTTACGAACTCTTTGGTCCACTTAGGATTTCAAGGAATGCAAGGAGAGCACTAGCATGAACACGTTGGAGTGCAAGGAACGCAGTTAAGTGACGCTCATTCTAAAACCTCTGATTCCAAGATGACGAGAGTGATAATCCTTGCCATGTGACAAGCCCCTCCATCCTTATCCGTGACGTCATCGCTTTTATCACTGATATCTTTCTAATTATCAGTGACGCTATCAAGCCACGCGCTCTTTCCACCTCCTCGTTTGGAATCGAATTGCTCAAGTGTGATAATGCCCTGCATCTCCACCCCTTCTTTTTGGAAATTTTGTGGTAAGATCTTATGGGACCAAACTGCTGAGGTCGTCGGTTCTTAAGCTTACGCACTACTTAACCTAACTTAAACTAACTTACACTAAGGACAACACACACACCCATGCCCGAGGAGGACTCGAACCACCGATGGGGGGGGGGGGGGGGGGGGAGATCCGTGCGAACCGTGACAGGACGCCCCTTTTTCCAAGCAGTCACACTGAAGTATTAAAACGGCCTATCTAATCAGCATGCTCTAGCCTACATGTTACAGCGCTGTTTCAAGGCTGAGACAGTTCCTCAGTGATGTCGCAACGCCAGCGAGTAGCAGCACAGAAGACTTAATGCACAGCCGTATTTCTGCTACACAACTCACATCAGCATACCTTTCTTGTATGCTGATGGAAACTGGTGTTGGCCAGCTTGTACGGCATTTTGGGTACAAAGTAATATACATAGTGGTGTTATGAACACTTTTGTCCACACTGAAATTGAAGGAATGCAAGGAAAGCAATGCAATGTAAGGAACGCAATCAAGCTGGTCTGATTCAAAGACCTTTCATTCCAAAATGGCGGCAGCCATGATGCTTGTCATGTGACAAGCCCCTCCCTTCTTATCTGTGATGTTATCACTCTTATCAGTGATATCAACATACTTATCACTGATATCATCAAGCCACACACCCTATCTGCTCCCCCTTTTAGAATAGAAAGCCAAGATGGCAGAAATAGCCCAAGTGTGTTAATTCCTTGCATCCCTGACTGCCTTCTTTCCAAGCAATTAAAATGGGATATCCAATCAGCATGCTCTAGCCCACAGGTTACAGAACTGTCCAAAGCTGAGGCTATTCCTCAGCGATGTCTCAATGCCAGCCAATAGCTATGAAGAATGCTAAACGCACAGCCATATTTTTGCTACATATCTTGTCTCAGCAAACCTTTCTGGCACCATGATGGTGGCTGGTGCTGGCCAGCACACACAGGGTTTTGGGCACGAATTAGTACAAGTTAGCTGGCCGGGGTGGCCGAGCGGTTCTAGGCACTACAGTCTGGAACTGCGGGACCGCTACGGTCGCAGGTTCAAATCCTGTTTCGGGCATGGATGTGTGTGATGTCCTTAGGCTAGCTATGTTTAAGTAGTTCTAAGTTCTAGGGGACTGATGACCTCAGAAGTTACGTCCCATTGTGAACAGAGCCATTTGAACCATTTCTGAGTACAAGTTGTACGGTTAGGGATCCTTTGGTCCACTTTGTAATTCAAGGAATGCTGTAATGTGACCGCTATGGAGTGAAAGGAATGCAGTCAAGTGGCCCAAACCTCTGATTCCAAGATGGTAGCAGCCATGACCATTTCCACGTCACAGTTCCCTCAATCTTTATCTGTGATATCATCGGTGATGTCATCATCCGTATCAGTGGCGTCATCAAATCACATGCCCTTTTCGTTTCCCCTTTTGGAATCGAAATACAAGATGGTAGAAATAGCTTATGTATGTTAATGCCCTGGATCCCCCACCCCTTCCTTCCAAGTAATCACACTGAAGTATTAAACCGAGGCAGCTAATCAGCATACCTTTCTGGCGTCCTGATGGCGGCCGGTGCTGGCCAGCTTGTACGGCGTTTCAGGCACGAAGGGGAAGCAGATGACGTACAGGAGGAGCGGCGCCATGTTGGCGTAGAGGACGGCGCGGTAGGGCAGGCAGGCACCCAGCACGTAGCCGCAAAGTATGCCGCAGTTGCAGAGTAGCGACAGCATGCAGCCGAGCGCGCCGCGCGCCCCGTCGCTCGCAGTCTCGCCCACGTAAAGCGTCACCAACAGTGCTGAGCACATGCCGTGCACGCTCGCCAGAAACCTACCGTCACACCATCACCCGATGTTAACTACATTCCCTGGATGATAATAATGACTGAAAACTTACTACAACATTTATTTTCCTACAAAATAATCTGGAGCTTCTCGAACCATCATCACCTGACAACATGCAATGTCCCTTGCGCTTTTTGTGAACTACAATTCCTGATCAGATACCATTTCTTGCCAGTCACGATCAGCCTAGAGACCGATGCTCCGTCCAATTTAACCGTGTAATATGCTATGGACTGCATTGTAAGCTACTGGCAAATACGTTCAGGGACAAAAGTCAAGGGATAGCGATATGCAAATATGCAGATGACAGTAGTATTGCGTACACATTGTACAAAGGGGCATTGCATTTCCGGAGCTGTCATTTGTACTGAGATGATTCATGTGAAAAGGTTTCTGAAATGATTACGGCCGTGCAATGGGCATTAACAGACTTTGAATGCAGAGTGGTAGTTGGGGATATCCCATTTCGGAAACCGTTAGGAAATCCAGTATTCTGAGATCCACAGTGTTAAGAGTGCGCTGAGAACACCCAGTCTGTGGCATTACCTCTCACCACGGACAACGACTCTCATTTAAAGACTGAGAGCAGCAGCGTTTGTGTAGAGTTGTCACTGCTAACACACAAGCAACACTGTATGAAATAATCGCAGAAATCAATGTGGGACGTACGAGAAACGTATTCTTTAGCACAGTGCCGCGAAATATGGCGGTAATGGGCTATGGGAGCAGACAGTAATGTTATGTGAGCCTCACTGCCCTTTTTTTTAACTAATATGTGCCTGATTTTTTTCTGAGTCGCTCAGTAATGTATGTAAATACCGTAAATTAAATGCGATTCAAAAAGTACTTGAAGTGAAGAGAAGCGCAGCTGATCAGCAAGAAATTCTTTAGAGCACAATCCCCACAACGATGGTGGTTGTGAATCTTTGAGTATGGCCTTTAAAAAAAAGACGATTTATTAAAAAACAGAGGACTGTTAATCTGTATCTTGTGGAAAGAGGACGTGTTGTCAGGCCGTCGCTCAGAACGTATTGTTACATGTAATGAAAATTGTTATTTTAGTGATAAAACCGAGTAAATTATGTGCAACAGTTGCCAAACATTTATGTACACAAATTTTCTGGAAGTGAAGGGTGGAAATATCTTGTTTTTGGAAAAGGAGGTGAACTTCATTGTCGTCGCCGTCTATCAATCGACAGAATGGTAAATGTACAAAGTTCACTAAAATACAGGAAAAGAAATGCATTCTCTATAGCTTTCATTCAATACATAACAACCTCTCATAATTTCTTAATTACAGTAATTGGATTATGTTCAAGTACAATAGCATGGTGCTGAGCTCCACTGACCAATTTTGATGTAGCAGGACGTGTAGTTTGAAGGAAGTTTGTGTGCCAAGCAATCCCCTTTTCACACGAAAAACAGATTGCTGTTCGATCTTATTAACTTACAACAATGGTCCCTTAGGTATGAGAGGCCACAAAAACTTGGGCTCAAAGCTATCCGCAATACGGCCAAGTAACTAACAGAGTCGTATTTTAAGCTTTAAACAACAATAACTTCCTCCAAGTTGTAATACGTCACCAACCGGTGCAGAAACTGATCATTCAAGGAGGCAGCAACCAAAATTCCGGTACCAATTACGACTTAAAAATCTCAATCAAAAATCAATCTCTATCTTTCTCTCTCTCCAAACACGTATATAAATATTCATATTATTAAGATAAAAGTCATTTTACGCTAACGGCATGACATCACTTGCAATGCCTCTTCTGGGCCCTCTGATCGTATTGATAACACCCAAAACGACTGGATAACCATGGGCTGTTCAGATGATTCCCGATTTCAGTTGGTAAGAGCTGATGGTAGGATTCTAGTGTGGCACATACCCCATGAAGCTATGGGTCTAAGTCGTCAACAAGTCATAGTACAAGATGTTGGTGGCTCCATAATGGTGTTTGCTGTGGTTACATGGAATGGACTGGGTTCTTTGGTCAAAGTGAACCTATCACTGACTGGAAATGGCTATGTTCGGTTACTTGCAGACCATTTCGAGCCATTTATGGACTCCAAGCACCCAAAGACCTGTGGAATTTTCGCCTGGCTACAGTTCATTACGACTGGTTTCAGAAACATTCTGGACAATTTAAGCAAATTATTTGATTTCCCAAATTGCACCACATGAATCCCATCAAACATTTCTGGGACATAATCAAGAGGTCAGTTGGTGCACCAAATCCTGCACCGGCAACAATTTCGCAATTATGGACTGCTATAGAGATAGCATGGCTCAATATTTCTGTAGGGGACTTCCAGGGACTTGTTGAGTCCATGCTACATCGAGCTGCTGCACTACGCTGGGCAAAAGGTGGTCTGACACGATAATAGGAGGTATCCCATGACTTTTTTCAACTCAGTGTATGTTTCCCAGTCAGTCTTCATTTCTGTTCAGTCGTGATCAATCGCTGGACCGACGCCCTTTCGAATTAAATCGCGTAATCTGCTATGGACCACATTGCACACAAACTGGAAAATACATCTTACAAAACAAAAACCGTATACAGCTGTATGATAATCTTTAATGGGTGAGTTGCTTAGTGCTGTGTTGTCATCGTTTACTTTGCTAATTATTGGTGTCCGTTAGGCTTTAGGTTAGATCTGCAGCAGTGTTTGTATCTGTGTTTTTATATACAGTTTTTACTTATTTAGATGAGTCTAATGTCTGGTACAGATGTCGTACTACTGCCTTCTACTAATCTATAATTGTTTAAGTAGTGCCAACAGGCGACCTAGGTGTAAAGTAAGTTCCACAGACAATTTACATGTGGAAAAATTTAATTTGAAGGTTCATAGAGCTTGAAAAGTTTGGTACCTCGGTCCAGCGTTCGTCGTAATGAGTGTTGTTTAACATAGAAGTTTTTATTAGCAGTATCGATATGCAAGCTTTGTTCATTAAGTAATCCATAGGATTTAGACGTAGCAATAGTAATCTGAAGATCCACTGTGGTTACCAATTGAGAGAAATCTTACGTATTTAGAGAAATAATACAAAGTTACTTTGCTTTAATTTTCATAGACATATGTAATCATACTTGCATATTATGATAATCAGCCTCCATGTGTGTTTATATTTTTGCACTGCATAAATAACAAATAATTTTATCAAGGAATTTACTTGCGAGATATCGATTCTGTCATTGTCTTTAGTGAAGTTACGTCTGTGCCGCTGCCTTTTGTGTGTGTTTTTATTTATAAACAAAGCAATCATTTTTCAGTGTAAATGATGTACTGATGAGTCCTTGTCACGCTGAGTTGCTGCACTACGCTTGGAAAAAGAAGATCCGACACGGTATTTAGATGTTTTCCATTACTTTCGTCACGTCAGAGTACAGCGCCGACATTGGTGCGCTTGTTCGATACCCAAGGGCTGCGACTTCGATACCCAGTGCTTCTTGGAAGTTACTAGTTGTTGAGTGTCAGTTATAGATAGAAAGTTTAAGGTATAACAGCATAATGTAAGGATGCGGTAATCTGAGCTCAATTTTTAAATGGTGAGTGGTATTCTGAACAGATTGAAAGTGTCGCTTTGGGTTGCCCTCTCTCACTCCTGGTGGCCAATCTATTTACGGAAGATTTTGACGAGAAAAGTGCTCTGCAATTTCAAAACTGTGGTTGCTCTGGAGATGTGTTGGTGATATATTCGTAGTGTGGCCCCACGGTGGGGATAAAATGCTGGAGGCTTTGGAGAATCTTACCTACATTGAGACAATTTCAAGTTTGCCGTGGAGTGGGAGAGGAATGGCTGTCTACCTTATCTGGACGGAGTGGGTTGACGGATGGAGGATGAGTGTTACCTTAATGCCAACCATGAAGATTTACTCGTATATTTCCTGGTCCCAGCTGCAGACTAAGCCAAGGAAGTTGAAAAGTGACGTGATTTAAAGCCTACCATGTTCCTATCATATATGGTAACTGTTTCTTCAAAAGCTTCCAGAAACTTAAAGAAGGATAAAGTGCGTGTGATATTTTTCCGTGGTCAGGCAGGCTGCTCAGACGAGACAAGGGCTTGCATCTCTATTACTCATGTAAAACACTCGTTTCTCGTCTGCTCTCTGAGGGAATGTTTTGTTCTGGACCTTCGCTGCCTGTCAGTCTGATAGATGCCACCAATTTTAATGATTAACCCATTTGATAAACAGTGCGTGTAGAGGCTCCATGTATTTTTTGAGTATTTCCATTTTTGTTGCATTAGTTTTATGCAGACTGGCGCTGATATGTCGACCGTATTATCGGCGACGCGTGCGCATGTTGCTCCAATGTATAACTTTATATCTAGTGGTTTCAGCCTTTACTTATTTAACTAGGCATCCTTGGTCACTCGAAAATCAGTCGCCGACTCGCCTTTAAGATGGCCGTGAGATTAACCGGCGAAATATCAGAAGATTAGTTGTTTGTGTCCCGGACGCATACGGAGAACCACTGAATATTCCTCCAGCCGGGAAAATTTCAAGAACCATATCATGAGATACTTGAAGTGCTTCATTCTGCCCATTTCAAATAAGAAACTAAAACTGACTGGATATTTAGAGAGGTAAGCTAAATATACAGAAGACTTAGTGTTATTGGCTAATACAGAAACACCAGAGTGAACTTGAACTCCTTGACACTGAATCACATGTAGCCTGTTGTGTCGCTACGGTTCGTCTTCAGAATAGTTCAAATGGCTCTGAGCACTATGGGACTTAACATCTGAGGTCCTCAGTCCCCTAGAACTTAGAACTACGTAAACCTAACTAACCTAAGGACATCACACACATCCATTCCCGAGGCAGAATTCGAACCTGCGACCGTAGCGGTCACGCGGTTCCATACCGAAGTGCCTAGAATCGCGCGGCCACATCAGCCGGCTGTTCGTCTTGGATTTGGCGCAAACGACTAGTGAGTTTACTCCATAGAATTACTATGCACATTTACTTTGGACGAGGACCTGCAGAGAATGGACACTTCGTGCTGGGATTGGCTGTTGACTCGTGAGGTGCTGCGCATAAATATGCCGAATGACTGTTATTGATGTGTTGGCAGAAGAGCCAACACCGTGTTAATAGAGGAGGCCGAAATGCACGCGTTTAAGCTCACGCCAACTGGCGTGAGGTCCGGAACAGGACAATGTAATTAATATAGCCAATAAGGTACGTTGTTGCTGGAATACTTAACTTTAATCCATAATTGGTGTACATCGCTCTTGACGGTACATTAATAACAATCTCAATATAAACTGGTAATGGCGCCTTGCTAGGTCGTAGCAAATGACGTAGCTGAAGGCTATGCTAACTATCGTCTCGGCAAATGAGAGCGTAATTGTCAGTGTAGCATCGCTAGCAAAGTCGGCTGTACAACTGGGGCGAGTGCTAGGACGTCTCTATAGACCTGCCGTGTGGCGGCGCTCGGTCTGCAATCACTGACAGTGGCGACACGCGGGTCCGACGTATACTACCGGACCGCGGCCGATTTAAAGGCTACGACCTAGCAAGTGTGGTGTCTGGCGGTGACACCACAGTTATTATAAGGTTACATGATTGCAGAAAAATAACTGACAGCAGTCAGATCCATCAAATATCTAGGAGTATGCGTACAATTGCGATATAAAGAGGAACGAGCACGTGAAACTAATCGTGGTCAAGGGCGAGGACTTGGGTGCTTATCAGTGGCGGAGCTCCCACATCCTTTGAAACCATTATCTCAACAATCAAAACGATAACAATCCAGATTACGTGGAAAAAAAAAACACTGAAATCTTAAACCACCCCGCTGTTATGTTAATAATAATAATTAAAAAAAGTTGTTCACGTAGTCTGTAACAAGCGGCTTCCTTGTATCTTGCGCCGGCCGGGGTGGCCGAGCGGTTCTAGGGACTACAGTCTGGAACCGCGCGACCACTACGGCCGCAGGTTCGAATCCTGCCTCGGGCATGGATGTGTGTGATGTCCTTAGGTTAGTTAGGTTTAAGTAGTTCTAAGTTCTAGGGGACTGATGACCTCAGAAGTTAAGTCCCATAGTGCTCAGAGCCGTTTGAACCATTTTGAACCTTGTATCTTGGATTACTCTTTATTGCTGCTCAATACTGATAAGCAAATATTTTAAAACAATTATTGACGAATGTAGCATATTGTAGCGCGTCACTTGTAAGGAAACATGAAAGCAATCCGAAAAGGCGGGATCCCGTTCACAGTATAGTACGACTGTTATTCTGGGGAGCTGATTCGTGGGAGAGGATCAAACAGCGAGATCATACTTCTCCTCGGATTAGGGAAGGAAGTCGGCTGTGCCCTTTCAAAGGAACCATCTCAGCATTTGCCTGAAGCGAGTTGGGGAAATCAGAGAAAACCTAAATCAGGATTACCGGGCGCGGGTTTGAACCGTTGTCCTCGCGAATGCGAGTCTAGAGTGCTAACCACTGCGCAACTTCGCTCGGTATTCTGGTGAGTGCCTTTGACTTGGCCAGAGAAAGAGAAGCAACGGGGAGGGGTGGGGGGGGGGGGGGTTGCTTCGCTACCTTTGCGGTCAGAAATTTTAAGTTATTTTAACTTTCACTCAGTGTTTCAATAGGTGACGAAATTTATTTTATTTTGTTTTTACCAAACCAATAATTTTATGGATGCGGTGCACCCACAAGATTATGTATGTAAGTCCTCGAGCCCTGGTGTACCCAGGTAGTGGACGAGCATGATCTCGGTGGGACAGACGCCCGACTGAGGTTCACTGAAAGAATCTCAGGAAGTGTGGTCCACCTGCAGAGAGATAACTTGCTAAACCCTCTTTCAACCAATACTTGAATTATACCTACTTCGTCATTCTGGGACCCATACCAGATAGGGCCAATAGAGGAAACAGAGAAAATCCAAAGAAGAGCAGCGCATTTCGTTACAGGTTCATTCAGTAGGCGTGAAAGCAAGCAACATGGTTATTCTCAGGCAACTGTGCAGCGTCTGCTACAGCAGAGGCGTTCTGCATGATGTTGCCGTTTACTGTTTGAGTTCAGACCGCAGGATTTCCTAGAAACGTCAGCCAGTATATTGCTGCTGCCTACGCATATCTCGCGAAAAGATCGTGAAGATAAAATTGGAGAGATTCGAGCTCACACGGGGGTTTATCAGCAGTCGTTCTTCCCGTGAACCATACGCGAATGGAACAGGAAAAGGGAGAACTGACAGCGGTTCACAAAGCACACTCCGTCACCGCTGTAAGGTGGCTTGCGGAATATGCAAGAAGATGTAGCTGTGCATATACTCTTCCAAACAACATCAAACAAAATACATGTTCTGGACACCTTCATTCCTGTCCAGTTGTAGAGTAAACAACCGTGCCCTCGACGTTGTTTTGATGCGATAGCTCTCTCACAAACTTATTAATTAGTAAATTTTCTATGATTAAACTCCGCCTGTCATGACTGATGTAAAATTCTGGTTTTTTCGGCGTGTTATTTATATAGTGTGTCAGAGCAGCCGGCGTACTTCTTTTAACTGTTCAGTAATGAAGTACTTGCTCTAACGGTACTGCTTTGAAACTGACGAAAAGCGCTGTTGTTAGTATTGTTTTGTTTCGGCCCTGTATAGAATTGTTTCAGTTGCGAATCATGGCTGATGTTATCGGACGCAGTTACAGTGCTGAGAGGCGATTAGTGGTGGCTCTGTGGATGCACGAACGCACATAGACGCAGCAAAAAAGGACAGAGATAACGAGGAAGTTTAGACGTCGGTTTCGCAAGGCCCTAAGTCGTTAAGCAACTTGATTTCATTGGGAAAAACGTAATTTTATTTCAAGCAGTGTCGAAGACAGGCTGTGTACGTGACGTAAGAAAATGAGAGAGGAGACGTGTGCTTCAGTCGCTCAGTCCGTTGTAATGTCTCTGATGTTAACAGTCATATAAAATGTCTGACAGGCAGCGAAGTGAAATTTGAAAAGGAACTGAAAATGTTTTTCTTTACAACTTTTCGTATCGCGTCTGTGATGTGATAGTGATACGCAAAAGAACAAGGAGTCCAAGCGCTCCCCCCCCCCCCCCCCCTCCCCCCATGAAAAGCACGACCACACCATAACACCACCGCCTCCGATTTTTACTGTTGCTACTACACACGCTGGCAGATGACGTTCACCGGGCATTCGCCATACCCACACACTGCCGTCGGATTGCCAAAGTGTGTACCGTGATTCGTCACTCCACACAACATTTTTCCACTATTCAATCGTTCAATGTTTACGCACCTTACACCAAGCGAGGCGTCATTTGACATTTACATGCTTGATGTGTGGTTTGTGAGCAGCCGCTCGACCATGAAATCCAAGTTTTATCACCTTCCACCTAACTGTCTTAGTACTTGTAGTGGATCCTAATGCAGTTTGGAATTCCTGTGCGATGGTCTGGATAGATGTCAGCCTATTACCACATTACGACCCTCATCGACTGTCGGCGTCCGCAGCTCGTGGTCGCGCGGTAGCGTTCTCGCTTCCCACGCCCGGGTTCCCGGGTTCCCTGGTTCGACTCCCGGCGGGGTCAGGGATTTTCTCTGCCTCGTGACGACTGGGTGTTGTGTGATGTCCTTAGGTTAGTTAGGTTTAAGTAGTTCTAAGTTCTAGGAGACTGATGACCATAGATGTTAAGTCCCATAGTGCTCAGAGCCTTCGACTGTCGGCGGCATCTGTCTGTCAACAGAAGAGGTCGGGCCGTACGCTTTTGTTCTGTACGTGTCCCTTCACGTTTCCACTCACTATCGAATCGGAAACAGTGGACCTAGGGATGTGTAGGACTGTGGAAATGTCACGTACAGACCCCAATCACCTGACCACGTTTGAAATCCGTGAGTTCCGCGGAGCGTCCCCATTCTGCTCTCTCACTATATCTAATGACTACTGAGGTCGCTAATATGGAGTTCCTGGCAGTTGGTGGCAGCACAATGCACCTAAAATGAAAAGCGTATTATTTCGGGGGTGTACGGATACTTTTGATCGCATAGTGTAAGTGATCTACATTGCAAGATCACAGGCCAACGTAAGTGCGAGGTAAGCCATTGCAAATATGAAATGCTGGTACATTAATAAACTGTTTAACCGCCAGAATGTAGAATGCGAGCATGCAAACGTTCATCATTTTGTTGTACAGGTGCCGAATTTCAGAGCGTGTCATGAAGTTCTATGCTTGTCGCACTGGGTCGGGGAATACAAGGACGGTCAGTGACGCTTGTGGATGACGCTGGAGTTGTCGTTCGCTGATGTCCCACATGTGCTGTATCGAAAACAGATCTGGTGATCGAGCAGTCCGAGGCAACATGTCAACACACTGTAGAACATGTTGGATTACAACAGCGGTATGTGGGCGAGCGTTATCCTGCTGGGAAACATCCCCTGAATTGCTGTTCATGAATGGTAGGCCAACTGTTCGAATCATCAGACTGACTACAAATTTGCAGTCAGGATGTTTGGGATAACCACGAGAGCGCTCCTGCTAACACAGAAATCGCACCCAGACCGTAACTCCAGGTGTAGGTCCAGTATGTCTCTAACGAAGACAGGTTCTTTCCAGGCCGTCAACTGACAACTTTCTAACCAACATATGGCCATCACTGGCACAGAGGCAGAACGAGCTTTCATCAGAAAATACAACAGAACTACACACTGCCCTCTAATGAGCTCTCGCTTGACACCAATGAGTGGAACGCACGATACAATGCGTCTGGCTGGGAACTGTACTTAACGTAATCGATTTGTAACAGCCTGTCGTGTCACTGTGGTGCAATTGCTGCAGATGTAGTATAACGTGTCAAATGTGTCAGTCATATGCCGAACACGATGGTCTTCCCTCCCGGTAGTGCCACGAGGACGTCCGGAGCCCGCGGTCTTATTGCGACAGCACACTCTCGTGACCGCTGCTAGCAATCACGTACATTGGCTACATGCCTATCAAGTCTTTCTGCGATATCGTAGAAGGAACATCCAGCTTGTCGTAGCTCTGTTACATGACCTCGGTCAAACTCAATGAGGTGTTGATAATGACATCTTTGTCGCCTTATAGTCATTCTTGAGTAACATTAAGTCACGACTCAAGCTGATAAAAGCGATCCCTTGCCGCAAGACAAGTAAGTTTCTGGAACACATGTTGAAAAATCGCTACTTCAGGGTGAACGTAGGTCAATCTACGAGTAAATCCTACTCAATAAACAATGAGCTCCCACAGGGATCAGTGTTGGCTCCCCTTCTCTTCAACCTATACACGAGCGACATGCCAGCAACTAAATCGCAAAAATTCTGCTATGCAGCTGACATTGCAATAGCCACTCAGAGCAAGACATTCGAAGAGGGGGAAGCTACTCTGTCAACGGATCTTCAACTTCTTAACCAATATTATACGAAATGGAGATTCTGCCCAAATTCAAATAAAACTGAGGTAAGCGTATTCCACCTGAACAATCATGAGGGCCGCACCGGATTAGCCGTGCGGTCTGAGGCGCTGCAGTCATGGACTGTGCGGCTGGTCCCGGCGGCGGTTCGAGTCCTCCCTCGGGCATGGGTGTGTGTGTTTGTCCTTAGGATACTTTAGGTTATGTAGTGTGTAAGCTTAGGGACTGATGACCTTAGCAGTTAAGTCCCATAAGATTTCACACACATCATCATCATCATCATCATCAATCATGAGGCAAAATGAGAGTTACAAGTAACATTCTGCAGTGAGCGATTGACGCACAACAGCCATCCAAAATATCTAGGAATCACTCTGGACCGGTCAATAACCTATAAAAAACACCTAGAAATAACCAGTCAAAAGATAAAAAATCGAAATAATATATTAAGAACGCTGACTGGAACCTCCTGGAGAGCTCAAGCTAACACCCTACGCACCGCAGCACAATCTCTTGTTTACTCGGTGGCACAAGATGCGCCCAGTCTGGTACAAGAGCACACACACGAAGAAAGTAGATGTCCAGCTTAATACCACCATGAGGATTGTCTCAGGAACTCTGCAATAAACTCCGCTAGCCTGGCTTCGTGCCCTTTGCAATATAGCTCCTCCTTCCTTCATTAGGCAACAAGCAGCTATCCGAGAATGGAAGAAAATTAATGACCCCTCTGTCTCTGAAGATATACCTATCCTAAAAATATTGAACCATCTACCAACTACCCGCCTAAAATCCAGGTAACATATATGGGAAGACGAAGTCGTCAGATTCCCAGGAAGGTGCGGCACAGCAAGGGAATGGAGGCAATATTGGTCGCTGAATAATCACCATCCTCTCGTCACTGATTTTGATCCTTCGATACCGGTGGAAGGAATGCAAATGCCCACAAGAACTTGGTGCAGACTTAACCGTGTGAGGACTAACCACGGCAGGTGTAAGGCCATTCTCCACAAATGGAAACTCACTGGTGACCCACGATGCGACTGTGGTGCAGAAGAACAAGCAATCCCTCACCTGATCTTCGAATGTCCTGCGAGGAGGTTTGAAGGAGAATGCTACTCCACGTGCTGTTCAGTGAGTGACCTGCTTAGATGTGGACTTGTGTAATAGCTGCAGTGGCTATCTCCCTAATCTTTCGCATATGATTGTTTGCAATCAATCATTTAATAAAATATTTGTAATTCGTTGATTATATTAATTAATAGTATGTGTGCAATTTTACTCTGTAGATGCCACGCGCTAAATAGAAATAAATAAAAACGACGTCCAATCTCGAAGCTAACCACGACCGTTACAGCATGAATATTAAAGCAAACCTGATTTGCGTCCTCATAGTGGGGCTACAAGAGCCACTCTTATGCGTCTGGTGCGAAATCTGAGCAGACACCATGTTTCAGATGTAGAAACACGCCTACCAACTTTCGTTTATGTCGCACAGTTCCTTATTGGTTTTGTGACTTTTCTGCCGTATGTGTATGTCTGAAAGACAGCAAAGTGAAATTTAAAAACGAGCTGAAATCGTTTCTCCTTGACATCTCACTGTGTTGAATAGTTTAATTCCTGTTATTGTCATGTGTAGATGGTGTTGGGTAGGAATTGCTAACTCGTTCCTATACTTTTCATAATAATAATAACGAAAATAAAAACAATACAAAAAACTTATAAATGAGCAGCATATAGCCGTCTTTACAAATTAATGTGAAAGTAGAATGACTCGTTCCACACCATAACGATATACAGGGTGGTCTATTGATAGTGACCGGGCCAAATATCTCACGAAATAAGCGTCAAACGAAAAAACTACAAAGAATGAAACTTGTCTAGCTTGAAGGGGGAAACCAGATGACGGTATGGTTGGCCCGCTAGATGGCGCTGCCATAGATCAAACGGATATCAACTGCCTTTTTTAAAATATGAATCACCACTTTTTATTACATATTCGTGTAGTACGTAAAGAAGTAAGAATGTTTTAGTTGGACCACTTTTTTCGCTTTGTGATAGATGGCGCTGTAATAGTGACAAACATATGGCTCACAATTTTAGACGAACAGTTGGTAACAGGTAGGTTTTTTAAATTAAAATACAGAACGTAGGTACGTTTGAAAATTTTATTTCGGTTGTTCCAATGTGATACATGTACCTTTGTGAATTTATCATTTCTGAGAACGCATGCTGTTACAGCGTGATTACCTGTAAATACCACATTAATGCAATAAATGAACAAAATGATGTCCGTCAACCTCAGTGCATTTGGTAACGACATTCCTCTCAAGAGCGAGTAGTTCGCCTTCCGTAATGTTCGCACATGCATTGACAATGCGCTGACGCAAGTTGTCAGGCGTTGTCGGTGGATCACGATAGCAAACATCCTTCAACTTTCCCCACAGAAAGAAATCCGGGGACGTCAGAACCGGTGAACGTGCGGGCCGTGGTATGGCGCCTCGACGACCAATCTACCTGTCATGAAATATGCTATTCAATACCGCTTCAACCGCACGCGAGCTATGTGCCGGACATCCATCATGTTGGAAGTACATCGCCATTCTGTCATGCAGTGAAACATCTTGTAGTAACATCGGTAGAACATTACGTAGGAAATCAGCATACATTGCACCATTTAGATTGCCATCGATAAAATGTGGGCCAATTATCCTTCCTCCCATAATGCCGCACCATACATTAACCCGCCAAGGTCGCTGATGTTCCACTTGTCGCAGCCATCGTGGATTTTCCGTTGCTCAATAGTGCATATTATGCCGGTTTACGTTACCGCTGTTGGTGAACGACGATTTGTCGCTAAATAGAACGCGTGCAAAAAATCTGTCATCGCCCCGTAATTTATCTTGTGCCCAGTGGCAGAACTGCGCACGACGTTCAAAGTCGTCGCCATGCAATTCCTGGTGCATAGAAATATGGTACGGGTGCAATCGATGTCGATGTAGCATTCTCAACACCGACGTTTTTGAGATTCCCGATTCTCGCGCAATTTATCTGCTACTGATGTGCGGATTAGCCGCGACAGCAGCTAAAACACCTACTTGGGCACCATCATTAGTTGCTGGTCGTGGTTGACGTTTCATATGTGGCTGAACACTTCCTGTTTCCTTAAATAACGTAACTATCCGGCGAACGGTGTGGACACTTTGATGATGTCGTCCAGGGTACCGAGCAGCATACATAGGACACGCCCTTTGGGCATTTTGATCACAATAGCCATACATCAACACGATATCGAACTTTTCCGCAATTGGTAAACGTTCCATTTTAACACGGGTAATGTATCACGAAGCAAATACCGTCCGCACTGGCGCCATATATATAAATGACCTAGTAGATACTGTCGGAAGTCCCATGCGGCTTTTCGTGGATGATGCTGTTGTATACAGAGAAGTTGCAGCGTTAGAAAATTTCAGCGAAATGCAGGAAAATCTGCAGCGGATAGGCACTTGGTGCAGGGAGTGGGAACTGACCCTTAACATAGACAAATGTAATGTATTGCGAATACAAAGAAAGAAGGATCCTTCACTGTATGATTATATGATAGCGGAACATACACTGGTAGCAGTTACTTCTGTAAAATATCTGAGAGTATGCGAGGGGAATGATTTGAAGTGGAATGATCATATAAAATTAATTGTTGGTAAGGTGGGTGCTAGGTTGAGATTTATTGGAAGAGTCCTTAGAAAGTGTAGTCCATCAACTAAGGAGGTGGCTTACAAAACACTCGTTCGACCTATACTTGAGTATTGCTCATCAGTGTGAGATCCGTACCAGGTCGGGATGACAGAGGAGATAGAGAAGATCCAAAGAAGAGCGGCGCGTTTCGTCACAGGGTTATTTGGTAAGCGTGATAGCGTTACGGAAATGTTCAGCAAACTCAAGTGGCAGACTCTGCAAGAGAGGCGCTCTGCATCGCGGTGTAGCTTGCTGTCCAGGTTTTGAGAGGGTGCGTTTCTGCATGAGGTATCGAATATATTGCTTCCCCCGGCTTATACCTCCAGAGGAGATCACGAATGTAAAATTAGAGAGATTCGAGCGCGCACAGAGGCTTTCCGGCAGTCGTTCTTCCCGCGAATCATACGCGACTGGAACAGGAAAGGGAGTTAATGACAGTGGCATGTAAAGTGCCCTCCGCCACACACCGTTGGGTGGCTTGTGGAGTATAAATGTAGATGTAGATGTTAGTGATACCACGTACTTATACGTCTGTGACTATTACAGCGCCATCGATCACAAAGCGGAAAAAGTGGTCCAACTATAACATTCATGTATGTACTACACGAATATGTAATAAAAAAAGGGGGGTTCCTATTTTTAAAAAAAACGCAGTTGATATCCGTTTGACCTGTGGCAGAGCCATCTAGCGGCCCAACCATAGCGCCATCTGGTTTCCCCCCTTCAAGCTAGACGAGTTTCGTTCCTTGTAGTTTTTTCGTTTGATGCTTATTTCGTGGGATATTTGGCCCTGTCACTATCAATGGACCACCCTGTGTAGTGCAAATGATGCATGGAACATGAAACTGGCTAACTAACTTGCCTAGCGGTATAGAGAGCTGCGACCTCGGTGGACGACATGAGGACGACGCACGCCGCAAGCTGTAGCGGCGCGGCGAGGTATCCGAGTGTCTTGCGGTCGACGTGCGAGCTGAGTGCGGCCAACAGGGGCAGCACGCAGAGACCGCCGAGCGGCAGCATCGACGCCACCCAGGATGCCTGGTCCGCCGTCAGCGGCTGGGCGCGGAGGCCGCTCTCTGCAGACATCAGCTGCGGCAGCGCCATCGCCGTCCACGCCACGTGCGTCCCCAGGGCGAATGTGTTCAGGTTCACTGCACATTAGCAAATGACTCCATGATTTGGTGAAATTATTACCATGTTTCCTGTTCTGCCTCTCACAAGGGAACCTCCCCATCGCACCTCCCTCAGATTTAGTTATATGTTGGCACAGTGGATAGGACTTGAAAAACGGAACACAGATCACTCGAGAAAACAGGAAGAAGTAGTGTGGAACTATGAAAAAAATAAGCAAAATATACAAACTGAGTAGCCCATGCAACATTAAGGAGAGTGTGAGGTCAGTGGAGCCGTGGTCCCGTGGTTAGCGTGAGCAGCTGCGGAACAAGAGGTCCTTGGCTGAAGTCTTCTTTCGAGTGACATCTTTACTTCATTTATTTTCGCAAAGTTATGATCTGTCCGTTCGTTCATTGACGTCTCTGTTCACTGTAATAATTTTAGTGTCAGTGTTTTGCGACCGCACCGCGAAACCGTGCGATTAGTAGACGAAAGGACGTGCCTCTCCAATGGGAACCGAAAACGTTTGATCGCAACGTCATAGCTCAACCGATTCCTCCACAGGAAAACACGTCTGAAATATTCTATACGACAATGGTGACGCCATGTGCGTCACATGACAGGAATATGTTGTCGAATGGGTAGAAAGATTCTTCTACCTTGCACGATTTAAGATTTCTTGTGGATGTGATAATCACTCCCAAAAAAGTGATGAAAACATAACGGACGGACAGATAATAATTGTCTGAAAATAAAAAATCTAAATTTTTCGCTCGAGGGCAACCTTGAACCAAGGACCTCTGGTTCCCCAGCTGCTCACCCTAACCACGGTGCCACGGCTGCCCTAAGCTCACACACTCCTTAATGTTGCCTATCTTGCGCATGGACTACTCAGTTTCTATACTTTGCTTATTTTTTCATAGTTCCACACAACTTCGTCCTGTTTTCTTGATTGATCTGTGTTCACTTTTTCAAGGCCTATCCACTGTGCAACTTATTACTAAATCTGAGGGGGGTGCGATGGGGAGGTTCCCTTCTCAGCAGACAATAACTGGCACATCCGTTCTTGATATGACGCACAAGGAAACACCATCAACTCGGCCTCGGTCCTAAATAATGAAAAGTGTGAAGTCATCAACATGAGTACCAAAAGGAATCCGCTGAATTTCGGTTACACAATAAATCACACTAATGTAACGGCTGTAAAGTCAAATAAATACTGGGCGATCAAAAAGTCAGTATAAATTTGAAAACTGAATAAATCACGGAATAATGTAGATAGAGGGGTACAAATCGACACACATGCTTGGAATGACATGGGGTTTTATTAGATCCAAAAAAATACAAAAGTTCATGTGGTGTGCGTACTGTAAGACCTTCAGTACACACACCATCAGATTATTTGACTTGTCGCTCTAACGAAGTAGGCGAGTGTCAGCAATATGTCTCGTGATCTTATCGTGGCGTGTTTATCTTCTGCCGTTAGGTCAGACAATAGAAATGCCACTTGCACGCTTAGAGTAGCAGATTGACAGTGACCAACTTTAAACAGAACTTGATTAATTTTCACACACATTTATTAAAATAATACCAAGCATAAAAATTACTTAACTTGGTCCTGGATGCTATTTACAATTGACAATCTTAAGTTCCTTTGGTCTTGGTATGTTAATCTTATTCTCACATATCTCTGATACTTGATGAAGTGTCTATTCATTTATCTTCATGGCTATGTACAGGAATATGGTAATCTTATTAGGCGCAGACTGAAACTTGACTATAGACTGGTACAGACAAATGCAGACTACTAATGCAGACTAATGCAGACTGACTAATCGGAGGTCTGTACACTCGTTATAATACCTCGCGCATTCAGGTACCACTGCACGAGTGTGATCCAGGAGGAGAAAAGATTCTACGTTAGCAGCAATCTCGTTGGCTGCATTACATATGAATATGCGGATCGGCGGAAGCAGAATTTGGTCCGTCTCTAAGGCAGCGCCATCTCTTAGTGCGGAGACGGACGAGCGCTGCGCCTGCGCTGTTGTGCTTAGCGGGGCGCGCTCTAGTGGGAAAGTTGTGTACGCGGTGACTACGCCGAACTATGTACACAACATCGGCCTCGAAACTAAATTATGAAATGTGTGAAGTCATCAACAAGAGTACCAAAAGGAATCCGCTGAATTTCGGTTACACGATAGATCACACTAATGTAAAGGCTGTAACGTCAAATAAATACTGGGTGATCAGAAACTCAGTATAAATTTGAAAACTAAATAAATCACGGAATAATGTAGATAGAGAGGCACAAATTGACACACATGCTTGGAATGACGTGGGCTTTATTAGAACAAAAAAAAAAAAAAAAAAAAAAAAATACAAAAGTTAAAAAAATGTCCAACAGATGGCGCTTCATCTGATCAGAATAGCAATAATTAGCATAACAAAGTAAGACAAAGCAATGATGATGTTCTGTACAGGAAATGCTCAATATGCCCACCATCATTCCTCAACAATAGCTGTAGTCGAGGAATAATGTTGTGAACAGCACTGTAAAGCATGTCCGAAGTTACGGCGAGGCATTGTCCGGAGTTATGGCGAGGCATTGGCGTCGGATGTTGTCTTTCAGCATCCCTAGAGATGTCGGTCGATCACGGTACACTTGCGCCTTCAGGTAACCCCAAAGCCAATAATCGCACGGACTGAGGTCTGGGGACCTGGTAGGCTAAGCATGACGAAAGTGGCGGCTGAGCACACGATGATCACCAAACGACGCGCGCAAGAGATCTTTCACGCGTCTAGCAATATGGGGTGGAGCGCCATCCTGCATAAACATCGTATGTTCCAGCAGGTGTTTATCAGCCAGGCTGGGGATGATGCGATTCTGTAACATATCGCCGTACCTCTCAGCGTCACGGTAGCTGTTTTGCTGTCCAGCGCCATCTGTCGGACATTTTGTGAACTTTGTTTTTTTTTGTTCTAATAAAACCCCATGTCATTCCTAGCATGTGTGTCAAATTTTACCTCTCTATCTACTTTATTCCGTGGTTTATTAAGTTTTCAAATCTATACTAACTTATTGATCACCCTGTACTTGCGGATTACAATTACGAATAACTTAAGTTGGAACGATCACATAGATAATGTTGTGGATAAAGCAAACCAAAGACTACGATTTATTGGTAGAACACTGAGAAAATACAACAGGTCGACTAGGGCGGACTCCTCTACGTCCTCTTCAAGAGCACTGCTGTGCGTTGTGGAAGCCACATCAGATAGGATCGACGGGGTACATCGAAAAAGTTCAAAGAAGGGCAGCTCGTTTTGTACTACCGCGAAATAGGGGAGAGGATGCCACTGATATGATACTTGAGTTCGGGTGACTATCATTAAAACAAAGGCGTTTTTCGTTAAGCAGGATCTTATCATGAAATATCATCTTTCTCCTCGGAGCGTGAAAACATTTTGCTAGCGCCCACCTACGTAGGGAGGAATGATCATCATAATAAAATAAGAGAAATCAGAGCTCGCACGGAAAGATTTAAGTGTTACTTTTAGCGCGCACTTTTCGACAATGGAACGGAGGCGAAACAGCTTGAAGGTGGTCCGATGAACCCCCTGCCAGGCACTTAATTGTGAATTGCAGAGTAATCATGTAGATGTGGACGTAGATTTAGGTGCAAGGGAAAAAAAAGCACACGTGCAAGATATCAGTCCCAACAATCGATCCCGCGTAAAAATTTGGGACATTATTTTTAAAGTATGCAATTATGAGTGGTTTTTAAACACTCGATGCAAGACACGCCCCCCCCCCCCCCATTTCCACAAATTCACCAGAAGTGTCTCAGTTTAGCAAGTGAGTCAATAGAGGATGTTATACGAGGGGTACAGTATGACTGGGCGTATTTTTCAGTCCGACCTCTTTGCGGAATTAATACAATCTTTGCCGAGAAGCGCTCGAAAATTATATCTTTCGCAGAAGCGATGTCAGAGCCGTCGGATGCTGTGTGAGTGCAATTCTACTTCCTGTTATTCTAAGTGATGAAGGGGTAAGTTATGTCATTCGGAATAACGTTCAGAAGAGATCCCTTTATGATGTATTTATTTACTAAACACCATAAACCACTAACATCGACACAATAAGCATTAACTCATCCGCGTCACGGATTGCGCGACCCCTGCCTCCGGCGGTTCGTGTCCTACCTCGGGCAAGGGTGTGGGTGTTGTTCGTGGCATAAGTTAGCTTAAGTTAGTTTAAGCAATGTGTAAGTCTATGGACCGATGACCTGTGTAGTTTGGTCCCTTAGGAATTCACATACATTAGAACATTAGATTAGATAAAAACTGACAGTCTTCTGAGAGCATGATCTTACGACAGAACTAGATCGGAAGGCATCCTGTCAGTGAGTGCCGACTACGGCTCGCAGCCTGTACCTCGTGATATTTCGTAGCCATTCGTACATTTTCGTCAGCTTAAACATTAATCATTTATTTATTAAGATGATCGATTCATGGCGCTGTAATATTGCTGTAACGACCTGTAGGCTTCTCCTAATATCTGTATAGGAAATAGCACCTTTTACTAGCAAATATTTATTAATCAGAGTTACGTGCTTCGCACCAGAATAACTTTATTTCCTGACGTACCTCGCTGCTGACGTAACGAGCGTTCTCATGTCTAGCCACAGCGCCTCGCACCACCGTCATTGGCAATACCATGTGGTCCACCGGCTCCTTCAGACAGCGCGGGAACTGAAATCTTACTCTTGACTGTGTCCGTTCTGCAGTGCCGCTTTATTCACTGAAAGCTACTTGATATCTGCAGACGCGATACAAAATTGTACAACTGTGAAATAAGGAAATATGAAATAAAATATGGCTTGAACAGAACGGTACCATGAAGCGCGCGCATCGATTTTTTTCACTCACTCCGCTCGGCCGACCATACCCGCTCAGTGCCCGAGAACTAAGTACTGAACAGTGGACTGAAAACCAGTGTCCTGCTAATAAAGAATAGCGCAACTCCTGCAAATGTACTTCACTTTAACAGTATCAGAATTACAGTCCAAAGAAAATAGCGCACAACATCGATGTTAATAATAGCACTACGCTACTTCTTTAACGACACATTCATTCGTTTCATTCATTTGCGCTACACTTGTGAATCGCAACATAAAAATGGTCAAAACAAAGAGATCTCTGGCACCAGCTGTGTGTTCGGAACTGCTCTTTTGACACAATGAACAAAGTGCGTTACCACCGTCAAAAGAATATATCACTGGATGTAAGATGATATGGTCGGTCACTGATGTAATCGCCTCGACACCAAGCGTACTAGAAGATTGGTTAGAATGCTGATGCACACAACTGCCTGTAAGGAAGAGAATGCCTTTGAAGGATATTGTTAAGCTGGCGAAGTTCACGTCCAGAAGTCGTATCGACTTGGTAAACCTGCGCACAAAATCCCTGAATGTGCAAAAGTGAAATATATCCATCAGCTGACAGTTTCTTGCTCCATATGGTGGTATCGTCAATGCAGAAACTGCCTTGTCTTTATGTCTGTCCTCTTAGTGTGTTGTTAACCTCTAGTGGTCGGGAAACGAGTCCACTGTTAAAAATACTCTGTTACCATCTTATACAATTTTAGAAAACACCTCCTGTCGCCATTTTCTGAAGACGAGGCGACTGCTACAGCACGAAACAAACTTTTGACTTGCTGCCCAAAAATCCTAACTGGCTCTGTTAGAACTAAGAACATAGGTGACATATAATGCTCATCTGCAAATACCGTTGGCAATATTATATAGCTACACGTCGTGTCCCCGATGGACTGTAAGACGTGTCGACGTCTTTTGTCCCCTTTTTGGAAAAGATCGACCAGACGTTGTTTCTAAATTAAAATCTCCGTGATACATGTTGTACATGTTCTGTCTACCGACAGTGTTTTCGTAATAGCTCTGGCGTTAGCGACAAACTTCTCACATTCAGTAAGTATGGCTGCTTCATGTTTTTTACTCGTAGTAACATAAGTTACTTTCCTTCTAGAAAACGTACATCCACCCAACCGATGATACAAACATTTTTAGCCTAACTTCACTGCGGCGTGAACACCACACTGCTGTATATTAACGTGGATCATCTTTTTCCTGAATACGTTATGAAATTTATCTCGACAATAGAAAGCTTTTCTTAATGCATACCCTGGTTTTCAAGATCTCTACTCCAGATGTACAGATATGTTTTTTGTTTTAATTACTTAAAGTTCCTTTTGACGGTCCTGGGAGACAGATTCTCCTTCTTTCCATTTTTCCAAAAGGCGACAGCTATCTCTGCTACGGACAGGGACAAATCGCTATCCGATGATATCACATCTTCAATGCGGGGTTCATCATAACTTACTTCCGCGTTTTCGCACTCCTCTCCCTCTGTACTAGTGTCGCTGATCGATAGGACAGCACAACGTAACTATGTAATGGCCACAACACTGCTGTAGGGCTTACATTGCATTTTGTTCCTTTACTGCGAATAGACCATCTTCAAATACCGTTGGCACTGTTGTATAGCTGCGCGTCGTGTTCCCGATGGACTGCTAGACGTGTCGACGTCTTTTGTCCCTTTTTTGAAAAAGATCGACCAGATGTCAGTTCTTCATCCTTTGTTCTCTTTTCTTCCAGTATCCAGTCATCTGTTCACTATGTTTCTTCTTTCTGTCCTCAGATCGTCCTACCTCGGAATCCTTCCATTTCCAATACTTTTTCCCGAAAGGCTTCTCTGTTGTTTACATTTACTGTTTTTACATTGTTTCTTTCTCAATCCTTTTTAACTTCGTTGACCCAGCTTGTTGTGGACTTCTTCCCCACAAATATTTGAAAATCTTAATATTTAATTTAAAGTCTTGCATTGGAAATAAATGTCCATTTGAAATATTTTCTATGTTTTGGTACATTTCAGCTTTACTTCGCAATGTCCAACCTTCTGCTGCTTTATATGAATGCGTGATGTCTGTTCCTTCAGACAAGTCCAAAAGAACAGACACCACGCATTCATATAATTGATTTGCCTGAGATGGGCAATGGATCCAGCTTTTTCAGTGCGGGTGCACAAGTACGTCCGACCTCCCGCGGGAATCTCAGAGTAGCGAGAATGGAGGAAATAAACAGGGACTCCGGACAGGTGGCCCTCAGTGTGAATGTGCGTCGGTTGTGAGGCGTGCGGAGGTAGTCCGCATATTTGCGATAACACTGTGTCCCGCTTGGTGCAGTGGTTACCGCAATTGCCTCGTAAACAAGAGATCCTTCGTTCGAATCCCCGTCTAGTACATATTTTCACTCGTCGCCGCTGATTCTGCGTAATATCCGGATGCAGATAACAGCAGTACTCCCTTCCCTTCTATTTCCTTTCTCCTCCCCTCCAACTTCCATTTACACTAAATATCCTCTGTGTTTTGTGTTCCTGATGTTTCCCTTTTAATTTGCCCTTCTAGTACTTCTAATTTACCTGAATTATAGTTCAATTCCAGGCATTCGTCTGCATAAAAGGCATTCTGGCTTCATTACTGTGTTGTAATGCCTCATTTTTGCATTTTCGGTTAGGCGTCTTTTTTGTAGAGGTCTTTGGTGACACCATAATGCTCTCCTCATTTTACGCAGCCTTTCCTCTATTGCGAATATTTCCAAAGCATTTTCTTCGATTATGTCCCCTAGATATTTCAATTTCTTTTTAACCTTCCTATTTGGTCAATATCTGTTTTTAGGAATTTTGGAGTCTCCTTAACGTTTACTAAAAACTTTGTTTTTCTGCAGAAATTCTTAAGCTAGTTCTGCTGGCTATTTCTTCCAGGAGGTTCATTTGTGTTATAGCAGTTGCCACATTTTCAGAAAGTATAGCATAATCATCTGCAAATGGAAGACAGTTGATTTCGATCTTTTTACTTCCTCTTCTTCCTAACCATGTCAGCAAATATTGAGTTCAATAAGTTTTTCGTTCCAGATTCTCACAGTGTTCACAAACACACTATTAAAAAGGATTGGAGATAGGCCGTTACTTGTCGTACACCTATTTTTATTTTGAGAGGTTGTGAAATTTCTCCCGTACATTTTGGTTTGCAGACTGTATCTGTGTTTCAGAGATTAGGTTTGCCAGTCTAGACTTTATGCCAGATTGTCGAATTATTTTTCCTGTAGTTTCTCTGTCAATAGAATCAAAAGTATTTTTGAAATCCACAAACGTAACTACAATGTCCTTTGAATTAAGTAATGTGTGGCGAATTACTGACTTGAGATTAAATATTTATTCTGAGCATGACCTTTCCTTCCTAAAACCACCTTGATATGGTAAAACGTGAACTAGGCAGCTGAAGATAAACCCGTCGTTTCTAAACCGGTAACGAAGCTATTTAAATAAATAAGTAGCACTGTAAAAAGTGACTGGTTATCTTTTATATTTTATGTAAGAGTCAATACATTTTGTACACAGCCACTGGTTCAAAATGTCAGTTTTTGACAAAATAGCATTAACCTTGATAGTTACCTAAACGGCTTTGTAGTGTTGATTCTACTCTGATTAATAAAATCTTGGAAAATACTTTATACGCTACTGGCAGTAAAGACATTCCTCGGTAGTTGTTTACATCATGTTTGTTACCTTTTTTGTGGACTGGATGTACCACTTCAAAGCTTCAGCTGTAATAGAATTTTTTCCACTAGCTTTGTTGTTTTTGAGGATATAATTACTTCTTCAATTTCTTCTACAGTTGGTGGTAAATCTCCTGCCTACATTGTATTATTATTATTACTATTATTATTATTAACAGAAGTGATCAAACACAAAGCGTTGACAGACTCGAAGAGCGCGAAAGGGTAACAGTAAGTGAGAAGACACTGAGTTTGGGTTGTCGCTATCCCTGATGTTCTGATGTTATTCGGTCTGTAAGTTTAGAAAGCGGTGAACGAAAACAAGGAGAAATTTAGAAAGGCAATTGAAGTTCATGGAGAAGAAATGAAATCTTTGACATATACCGAAGACATTTTATATCCGTCAGAGAGGGGAAAGGAATTGGAAGCACAGTTGAACGGATTCGTTAGTATTTTGAAAGGATGAACATAAAAAAATTTAAAAAATAATAAAGGAACATAGTCTAATTAAATCAGGTGACTCTGAAGCAATTAGATTACTAAATGAGACGCTGAAAATATTAGATGGATTTTCTTATTTGGGCAGAAAAATAACTTACGGTAAATGTAAATGTCGTGTGACTAGGGCCTCCCGTCGGGTAGACCGTTCGCCGGGTGCAAGTCTTTCGATTTGACGCCACTTCGGCGACTTGTGCGTCGATGGGGATGAAATGATGATGATTAGGACGACACAACACCCAGTCCCTGAGCGGAGAAAATCGCCGACCCAGCCGGGAATCGAACCCGGGCCTTTTTTTTTGGCGCTTTTTTCGGTATTGTTCGTTGTATTTGGTGATAGCGGACGTCACATGACATCCGTTTTGGTTCGTTGTTGATCCTTTCACTCAGTTTTTTATTACAGAGACCAGACAGTTCTCTGACCGAAGACGTTGAGTTACTGTGCTGGCTGGCCCTTCGGAGTGACATTCTGTCACGCTGACCACTCAGCTACCGGGGGCAGTGTGGTGTGCATACTGTAAGATCTTCCGTACACACCATCAGATTATTTGACTTGTAGCTTTAACGAAGTAGGCGAGTGTCAGCAATATGTCTCGTGGTCTTATCGTGGCGTGTTTATCTTCTTGCACGCTTAGAGTAGCAGATTGACGGTGACCAACTTTAAACAGAACTTGATTAATTTTCACACACATTTATTAAAATAATAACAAGAATAAATATTACTTAACTTGGTTCTGGATGCTATTTACAATTGACAATCTGAAGTTCCTTTGGTATTGGTACGTTAATCTTATTCTCACATATACCTCTGATACTTGACAAAAGTGTCTATTAATTTATCTTCATGGCTATATACAGGAATATGGCAATCTTATTTGGTGCAGACTGAAACTTGACTATAGACTGGTACAGAAAACTATAGAACTCATACAGACTGTTGCAGACAAATGCTGACTTGTACAGACTGGTGCAGACAAATGCAGACTGACTAATTGGAGGTCTGTACACTCGTTATAATACCTCGCGCGTTCATATATCACTGCGTGAGTGTGGTCCATGAGGAGAAAAGGTTCTATGTTAACAGCAATCTCTTTGGCTGCGTTACATATTAATACGCGGATCGGCGGAAGCAGAATTTGGTCCGTCTCTATGGCAGCGCCATCTCGTAGTGCGGAGACGGACGAGCGCTGCGCCTGCGCTGTTGTGCTTAGCAGGGCGCGCTCTAGTGGAAAGTTGTGTACGCGCTGACTACGCGGAACTATGTACACAACAGGCGGACAGCTTATGGTGGTGACGTAGAGAGGATATAAAACGTAAACTGACAGTAGTAAAAAAAGCGATTCTGAAAAAAAGAAGAAATTTATTTACACCAAACATGAATTTAAATGTTCGGAAGATTGTTCTGGGAAGTAGAGTTTTCAGGAAGTGAAACGTGGACCGTAAAGAGTTTATATAGATGAAATGTCTTCATAGTTGCGAATACCAACAATCAACTGTATAAGGGAACGATGACAATAAAGAATCTGTGCCACACTGGGACTCTAACCCAGATTTCCCGCTTTGCTCGAGTTGTCGCCTCAACCGCTTTGCTATGCGTGTTCTGTATGTCATCATTTCTGTGCCTGTACTACATAGTTTCCATACAGGGATGACATTTTAACTGAAAGTCGGTGCCGGGTATCGGCGGATAAATACTGTAGTGTTGAGTTGTTAAGAAAAATGATGCAGTGTTCCTTCATGTACGTTTGCTTGAAGATATTTTTTTGTGTTATCTATAGTATTGTTCAAAGTAAGATAAAGAAAGAAAATTTAAATATATTAATGGAAGCAAATCTATGGAGTAGGTTTCCAACAAGAAGCATTTATTGGTGTGATATGTCCTGAGACGTATGGCAGTAATTAAATTGCGAGTCGAGAAATACTGTAGCGACAGATGTCGAAGATTGAAATTTTGAAATTAGATGATGGCAATTACGAAAAAAATGATCAGAGGGTAAAAAGAGCTCACGTATTCAAACCAGCTGCAGGAACGATTATTGACAAGTGAAGGCCACGACGCTGGGATCACGGATTCACTTCATACTTTGTACATCTTTAGTAGGCCATTAAAACAACATAATGTGGAAGTAGAAAGTTCCACTACTCTGGCAGTTAAGAGAAAATCGTAAGAGAAGTTTTACGCGTCTATTATGTAACTGATGTATGTGTGTGCAGATACTGCACGTTAGAGTTCATGGTGGTGGAGTGGTTAGCGTTCGAGCGTCGCCTAAGGCACGTGTATTACCACTGTAAATTCTGTGATTTTCAGAAAATCTGCACCAACTCTATTCATTCTTATTGCATTAGAAATATCTCACCGCTACACAGGTTCACTTCCAAATAGGGCCTGCCACTGTGTCTGCAGCCCGAAGCTTTGAGGTGGAAAGTAGTTCCGGTTACGTTATCAAATCGTGTGTATAAGGGATTTCGTAAATCACGACAGGCATACGTTTTCAGGAAAACTCTATTCGTTTCTTCATTTACTTGTCAATAGTTATAAATATGTTTGTTCTAATAATTAAATTTAATTAAAAATTGTAAGTAGTCAACCAGTTCCGCTTCGAGCACCGAGCGAGAAGGTTCTTGTTTACTTCACTTGCCGCAGCGTCGCTTATGTGGAGTTTTCCTCGTTAGTGTTGTTTTGTCTGCCGAGTGAGTCGTAGTGCCTCCGCTCCGCGTTACTGTGTTCGTGTAATTGAAGCGGCGTCGGCCGCTCCGCTATGACTACCATGGTTTCCACAAGTATTCCACGAAAAGGTACCGTGACCTTTACTTTCGATAAAACATAGCGACACGTGCAGCCCGAGTCTCTAGAAATCCACGATTGGCTTGTCGATACAATTCATGTGAACTGTAATCAGGTCCACACCGCTTATTTTGATGCCGACGAGTAAGTGTTTTACGTTAATTTTATGGATCCCCTTCACGTTGAAAGATTACTGTCACGACATGGTTCTCCAGTCCCGTTCAAGCATCGTGATAATTCCATTAGTATGGTGTTACTTGCAGCTGCTGAAATACAATATACCAATGTTCGAGTGTTCAACCTCCAGCCGGAAGTTGATGGCAATTTTCTAAAGGACATATTGACTCCTTATGGTAGCGTGAAAAACGTCTGTCGTGAACACTGGTCTACTCAACACAGATTACAGTGTAATAGTGGGAATTCGTTCCGTGGAAACGCATATCAAACGCGGAAATCCATCACATTTACAAGTGTGTGGCTACAGCGTTCGTGGCATGTATACTGGTCAAGAGGGAACCTGATTCCTATGTAATGAAAGTTGATATGTTCGGACTATTTGCTCGGCATAGGTTTTTGTGTTAAAACCGTCAATAGTGCAGCGTCGCAAATTGACAGTTGCCGATCTTGTTCCTTCTACTCCCGACGTCGGACCTACTTCTGCTTCGGACCATAATGAACAAAAAGTCAATTCTGATAGTAGTATAAACGATTTTTCACCTTTAACTCCGCAGTAGATTCAAAATCCTACTGCCCCAGGGTAGAACTTTTAACAGTGACAAACAAGCGACGTCGCACTCAAGATGGCGAGGGTGAGGATTTGGCTGTGCCTTCTGACCCAACCTCCTTCGCATCGATTGTGTTCCCTGGTACTCTCGATGCTACGATACCTCCAGTCCGTGGTACGCTGAGTGGTGAAGAAATTATCTGGAGCATCCCTATTGCTCGCGAAGTGGCTCCTTCTGAAATGCCTGTGTGTGGAGAGGGAGCGGAGTCCTCCCTTTCTTCCTTGTGTCCTCCGTTACAGTCTGAGACAATGCAATATCCTCCTGCTCCTTCGTCTTCAGCCGCCGACGGTTTCCCGAATTTGCCACCTACGGCCACTCCCGAGGAGAATAAAATTAACGACCAGGTATTACCAGTTGCATTGTTAGTTCCACTGAATGCTTCCGCCTTAGAGACTGGACCTGCAATACATGTTCCTTGTTCTGAGGGGCAGGAGGCTGTGCCTATAACCCCTCCCACACCTCCGTCTGCAGAGACTGCCATGCCACGTAGTCGACAGAAACAGCGTATACAACCTGTCCGTGCCGTGGCACCTAAGAAATCTAAGAAAAAAGGTTATGATGATTGGGGTTCTGGTCCACCGATATCTGATTCATCTGTTGACTCCGCAATGGACCTTGACGCTCAGCAATTCTGCTCGATACTATCCGAACATCCCTATATAGCTGAGATCAATGACCCACGTGTACATGTTCCTTTTCTTAAATGTTAATCGTGTGGAATCAGAATTGCGATTGGCTCCACTGCGTCAGTTCATTTATGATTCGTGAGCCGACCGCTGTGGCCGAGCGGTTCTATGCGCTTCAGTCCGGAACCGCTCTGCTGCTACGGTCGCAGGTTCGAATCCTGCATCGGTCATGTATGTGTATGATGTCCATAGGTTAGTTAGGTTTAAGTAGTTCTAAGTCTAGGGGACTGATGACCACAGATGTTATGTCCCACAGTGCTTAGAGCCATTTGAATTTTATGATTCGTGTGCGGACAGTGTTCTTGCAGGAGGTGTTATTTAGGCATTTCTTCTTACCTTATTTTCGTATGATCTTTACTCTATCACCCGAATATTCTACGGGGTCCGTCTTATTGTTTCGTTAAGGCATTCCTATTGATCAGGTGGGAATGTTGGATTCTGGCAGGGGCACAGTTTGTCAACTTTTTAACCTTACCTTGGTTCTTTTATATGCCCTGTCTGGCACTGGTCGCACAGTAGATCGTTTGCGTTTTTACAAAGAGGAAATTGTGTATCTGTTGCGTAAGAGTCCTCCGGGTATTCTGTTGGGTCGTGATTTTTAACTGTGTGAGTCCTGCAGATCAATCACCAGATCGTAATTCCCATTGAATTACTTGAATTGGTCCGCTCCTTACGCCTGATAGCCGTCTGGATACGTAAATACCCAACATGAGTTAAATTTACCCACTTTACTGTGACTTCTAGTAGCACGTTAGATAGTATTCTTAATGTCGAATTCATCCCAGCTTCCTTTACGGATCACTGTCGTGCGCCTATAACTCTCAAACTTGTACGGCAACCAGTCAAATCGTTTTGCACTCCGTGGCTGTTAAACGTCGCTCGCATTACTGAGCCCTCTCTCGATGACTTGACGCGAGCCGTGTGGGAGCGTACTCTACGGTTCTGGCGAAACCGAGGCTAAGGCAAACTTTGATACTTTTTCGTGCTGCCAAAGCGCGGGACTTTCGGAGAACTTAACGACTATTACTGTTCCATCCTGCGTGAACTTTATGCTGCTTCGGATCACGCCGCACTGCGAATAGCTGATGTCAGGCGTGTAAAAGCAAAATTGTTGAGCTTGAAGAGAATACACATGGAAGGTTTGAAAATCCGATCCAAGCCTCGTTCATTGGTAACGGAAGAACTGACTGCATTATATCACTTGCTTCGACATCAGATCGGCGACGCGCTTGTATTCATTCTCTCGCGATACGTGATAGACGTGTAATGGCGCAAGCTGATATAGTGCGTACCTTACACCAGTACTATGCAGACATCTACGACATCGATGAGTCCAGTGAAACCTTTTACTACCCACTAGTCAGCATCTTGGATACGACAATTACACCTGAACATAATGAAACACTCTTAGGTGCCTTTCAGTCTGAGGAAATTTACAAATCTATTGTGGGATCGCCTTCTCAGAAGTCCCCGGGTCTGGATGGACTTCCCGGACTTTCCAAGGTATTTTACGTGCTCTTTAAGCCGTTGTTGGGGGCTACCTTTACGTCCCTTTTGAATGAAGTGTTACAGAGTAGAGTAGTGCCGACATCGTCCAATGTGGGGAAAATTGTTTTAATTCAGAAACGTCCGGGACCTCCTGCCCCTGATAGCTTTTGCCCAATTACTTTGTTAAACTCTGATTATAAGACTGTGGCGAGGGCAGTTAATAGTAGAATGTCGGCTCTGATAGTGACAATTGTTGCAAAACATCAAAGCTGCGTACCTGGTCGTACCATTCATACTCCTATAGTCAATTGTCATGACGTGGTTTCGGTTGCTGCTGTAACGTCCGTCCTTTGTGCAGTTGCTTGCATAGACCTTGATAGCCGGCCGGTGTGGCCGTGCGATTCTAGGCGCTTCAGTTTGGAACCGCGTGACCGCTACGGTCGCAGGTTCGAATCCTGCCTGCGGCATGGATGTGTATGATGTCCTTAGGTTAGTTAGATTTAAGTAGTTCTAAGTTCTAGGGGACTGATGACCACAGATGTTAAGTCCCATAGTGCTCAGAGCCATTTGAACCATTTTAGACCTTGATAAGGCATTTGATCGTGTTAATCACGACTTTTTGCTTTGGATATTGGAGGCAGTTTGTTTTACTGTTGACACACAGCGATTGCTCTCAAATCTGTGTGTTGGTATTTCGGCTTCGTTGGTTGTTAATGGCCAATTGACGCCACCAATAAATATCCGTAGGGGAGCATCTCAAGGAAGCCCGCTGTAAATGACTTTGTTTGTGTTGTCTCTGGAGCCCCTACTTCGGATGTTAGTATCTCAGCTGACAGGCTGGACGCTTTCCGGCTGGACTATTGCTGTTCGTGCAGAGGCGGATGATGTGATGGTTCTACTCGCATTCAGGACGACGGTTCAATCCCGCGTCCGACCATCCTGATTTAGGTTTTCCGTGATTTCCCTAACTCGCTCCAGGCAAATGCCGGGATAGTTCCTTTGAAAGGGCACGGCCGCCTTCCTTCCCCATCCTTCCCTAATCCGATGAGACCGATGACCTCGCTGTCTGGTCTCCTTCCCAAAAACAACCCAACCCAGGTTCTACTCAGCAGTTCTGCGGAGATACCGCGACTGAAGGCTGTAATCTTGATTTTTGTCGGAGTTCAGGTGCACCATTTAATGAAGGTAAATGCAGGCTTCTTACCTTGCGAGGCTTTTATGACGCGGTTATTCCATGGGCTACTGCGGTGGATCGGCATATGTCTCTCGGTATCATCACAGATCGTCGTCCACTTCGGATGGCGATGCTCAATTTGAAATCTGTTACGGAAAAAAATGGGGAAGCGATAGGAGAACATGAAAGACGTTCTTACTCTGCTCCAGAAAGTCCGAATACTGGATACCTATGTCTTATGCAAAGCTTATTACATGGTCCAAGTTTATCCGCTTCCCTCGATGATGGCGAAGAAACTACAACAATAGTCTGGTCGTTTCTTATGGGAAAGACGTATATTTCGCTTATGGTATGAGGTGATCAAGAAGCCTCGTTCCTTTTGGGGGGTTGGGCCTGACTGATATACGAAGGAAAAAGAATATGCTATATGTGCGTCGTACTGTTTTGACGATGATTAAAAAAACTCACACATTTACGTATCGTTTATTTCTCTGTGTCCGTCCTGCTGGTCTTCAATCCCCTAATGATGTTGGTCGCATAAATTGCAAGTTAAAACACATTGGTGACTTTTCTGTCTTGCAGTGAGATATTTATGGAGACCCCTCCTCACCATGAAAGTCCTAGAGACTCGTGGGGAAGCAGTCCCTTGTCCGAATCTCGTTGAAAGAGACTCGCCGCAAACTTCCTTGATGACAGTTTGGTTCAATATCAGTCTTCCCATTTTGCCGATGTGCGTAGCGTCCTCGTGGTATAAGGTAGTAAATAACTTGATTCCAACGAGCGAGCGACTTTTCCGTAAAGGGATTAGCGACACGGATTTACGTAGTCGTTGTACGTCTGCAGATACGATACGACGTCGGTCATATGGCAAATTAGTCTTGGAATAGGACACAATTGGCTATACTCAATC
Source organism: Schistocerca americana (assembly GCF_021461395.2). NCBI lineage: Eukaryota > Metazoa > Arthropoda > Insecta > Orthoptera > Acrididae > Schistocerca > Schistocerca americana. The sequence goes on along the minus strand of NC_060124.1, from coordinate 486,109,150 downwards.
TTCTGACACTGTATACACTATGGACATAATGTTGCGCCAAGATTCTTCCTTCTTTCCACGGTCGAAAAGCCGTACTGTTATGTGGTTGCTGGGACACTTCGTTCATTATGTTGTAGAAGGTGTGAGGGAAGATCACATGAACGTAATGCAGTACATGATTACGGCCTATTGGATATGCCTCGATATCGGGACCTCTTCGCTAACATGTTGAATCCTGTTTTCCGTCGGCAAGGTGTTGGTTAATTTTATTTTTGTGATGACAGGTATCTCTCCAGTTCTATTGCAAAATGTGTATAGTTGAAGAATATATACACACACATGAGCGTGTAAATTCTTGCAATCAAATTGGGATTTTTCTTCGTTTGCTATTTAGAATACAATTTTCTTGTCCTTCTGCTTTTATATTCTATATAAAAACCAAAAAAATAAATAAATTAAAAGATTACTAAAATATACAAAATGTATAAAAACAATTGTTGATACATATCATGAGAACTTGGTGGTGGTTGGTCGGCTATGTTCTCGGTTTGTTTTTCCTTTCGCCTTTTATTTATTGTTCTGTTACCGTAATAAATTTTTGCTCCCATTTCCAGCTTCTGTTACATAATGATTTGACTATAGTCTACTGAAGTGTCATGATAGTATCAAGTCACCCTGATAATTAAAAAAAATGGTGGTCAGGTGGTTAGCGTTGGAGCGTCGTCAGATTGACGTGTGTAAGGTGACGGTTCGACTCCCGCTCAAACCTTCCGTTTTGTAGTACCACTGTAAATTCTGTGATGTTCAAAAAATTTACACCTACTCCATTCGTTCTTGTTACATTAGCATTATCTAACCGCTGCGCAGGTTAACTGCCAAATAGGAGCTGCCTCTGTGGTTGCAGCTCGAAGTGTCGAAGCGCAAAGTAGTTCCGGGTGCTTTACCATATTGCACGTATAAGAGACTTCGCAAATCACGACATGCATACGTTTTCAGGAAAACTCTAGTCGTTTCTTCATTTACTTGTCCACAGTTATAAGTATGTTTGTTTTGATAATTAAATTTAATTAAAAATTTTAGGTAGTCAAGTTACACGAAATTCACTGAAACGTAATGCAAATACACGTGTTTTTTAATTATATTGCCTCTTGAATGTCATAAATTAAATAGTATGACCAGTGATAAAAAAAATAAAGGTTAAGGTTCAGCGGAAGCAGAACCGTCACCTACCGCACGTTCGTCTTACGAAGCTCGAACGCTAATCGCTTGAGCTCTAACGTCCGGTACCTATGCACAGATACTTCATATACAATATGGAGGAGTAAACCTTTTGTTGCGATTTGTTCGGAACTGCCATAGTAGTGCACCTTAATACTTGCAAGTTACGTTGTTTTTATGGCCTACTAAAGGTGTACAAAGTTTGAAGCAAATATGTGATCCCACAGCCGTGGCGTTCCCTTGTTAGAATAAAAATAGCAACTGTGCCTGTTCTAGAGCTGTTGTGATTTCTGATATGAGGATCTCAACAAAGACGTAATGAAACCACCACGAAAATAAAGGACTTAAAGCTTTATACGTCATGCACTTTGCATTGCCAGTACTGATCCACAAGAAGTAAAATTAATGTAGCGCAAGGCTCCTACTGGGACTCGTGATATGAAGCATGTCTTAACAAAGAAGTGTGTTACTGGTGGACGGGTTCAAGACATTACTTTCTCTTAGAACGTACTCAGGATTGTATTTAATTAACATGGCCAAAATCAGTGGTTCTATCATTCACAGTCAAAGGGGAAATTACGAGTCAACCTTTTATCGTACGAAAGCTCTGGTTTTTTCAACATTAGGATACACCTTGCATTATCTGTAGCCGCCCGGAGTGGCCGAGCGCTTCTAGGTACTACAGTTAGGAACCGCGCGACCGCTACGATCTCAGGTTCGAATCCTGCCTCGGATATGGATGTATGTGATGTTCTTAGGTTAGCTAGGTTTAAGTAGTTCTAAGTTCTAGGGGAGTGATGACCATAGCAGTTAAGTCCCATAGTGCCCAGAGCCATTTTTTTGCATTGTCTGTTGTCCTAACCATTTTCAAGGAATAAAAGTTGAGAAAGAGCTGTTTTATCACAAAGAAAAGTGTGTGAAATAATTTGGTTATCGACATTAATTTGGCATACACTAAGTTTAGAAAGAAACATTATCAATTACACAAGAACACAAGGAATGACATCCCCATTTCAATATCTGTTTTGTGACTCATCAGTAATAAACAGTTTATGAAATGTAATGTTTCTTTTGCCTGAGTCATAGCTGTGTGCGATTACCACAAGCTCGCAATTATATGCGTTAGTGCGGGTCACAGACTGCATGGATAACTGAAGAAAACGGACAACAGTTGACAAAATTACACTCAAAACTGTATTTAGTATCTTTCTTTAAGTTAATTTTCGGATAATTATGGTCAATTTTTTGTTTCTGTTTTTCATGAACTACAGGGTGTTACAAAATGGTACGGCCAAACTTTCAGGAAATATTCCTCACACACAAAGAAAGAAAAAATGTTACGAGGACGTGTTCGGAAATGCTTACTTTCATGTTGGAGCTCATTTTATTACTTCTATTCAAATCACATTAATCATGGAATGGAAACACACAGCAACATAACGTACCAGCGTGACTTCAAACACTTTGTTACAGGAAATGTTCAAAATGTCCTCCTTTAGCGAGGATACATGCATCCACCCTCCGTCGCATGGAATCCCTGATGCGCTGATGCAAGCCTGGAGAATAGCGTATTGTATCACAGCCGTCCGCAATACGAGCACGAAGAGTCTCTACATTTGGCACCGGGGTTGCGTAGACAAGAGCTTTCAAATGCCCCCATAAATGAAAGTCAAGAGCGTTGAGGTCAGGAGAGCGTGGAGGCCATGGAATTGGTCCGCCTCTACCAATCCATCGGTCACCGAATCTGTTGTTGAGAAGCGTACGAACACTTCGACTGAAATGTGCAGGAGCTCGATCGTGCATGAACCACATGTTGTGTCGTACTTGTAAAGACACATGTTCTAGCAGCACAGGTAGAGTATCCCGTATGAAATCATGCTGGTGAATCGAGGAAGTACAGTACATACTGACGAAACTAAAATGAGCTCTAACATGGAAATTAAGCGTTTCCGGACACATGTCCACATAACATCTTTTCTTTCTTTGTGTGTGAGGAATGTTTCCTGAAAGTTTGGCCGTACCTATTTGTAGCACCCTGTATTTCCTAGCTGTGATTCTCTTTCTGTGGAGAGTCAAAAAAATCGATATATTCAAACACTTTTCTTTCTGCATACTCCAGTGACGGATCGACGCATTTCAATGCCTCAGTCAGTGTGGTAACGGGTACCTCGATCTCCACTAACCTCTAAATCTACGTTTATCTGTACTCCGCAAACTAACTTCAGATGTCAGATGATTTGTGGGGGGATACTGTATCTATTAATTTCACTCCTCCTCGCCCCCCCCCCCTTCCCACCCATGGAGTAAACGATGATTTTTCCTCCGCGATCTTTTCCAAGATATATGTACGAGGGAGCAATACTGTGGCGGACCTCCAGCTGCGTAAGCTCTCGACATTTTAACAGTTAACCACATCGTGATGTCGAATGCCTCCTTGTAGCATCTGCCATAGGAAATGGCCGAGCACGTCCATGACGATTTCGTGCATGCTAAATGAACCTATAACGAAAAGCACTGCTCCTCTTTACTGTTTGAATCTTCTGTATTCGTCTCTCAGTCCTATCTGTTACTGAACCTAGACTGACGAACAATATCAAGTATTAGTCGATCCAGAATTTTGTATGATACCTGATTTGTGGTTGGACTACATTTCCCGGAGATACTTCCAGTGCATCTCAATCGGATATCGGTCTTACCTGCGATTGGTTTTAGGTGGTAGTTCCACTATCAGTCGCCCCGTATCTGTGCTCCTGAATATTTTATGCATTTGACTGCTTCTAGTGGCTCTTCTGCACTCATATAATTATACGATAATGGCGCCTTCAGTAAGTTGCATGTGTTTACGTTGAGGTTCAACTGCTAATTCCTGCATAAAGCTTCGATACCCTGCAGGTATTCCTGTATTTTGCTACAGCTTCCTAACGTTAGGACTTCTCTGCGAAAAGTCTTATGGAATCTCCAACGCTATGCGGTTAGTCAGTTACAATATTATGGAAAGTAATGATCCTCTAACACACTCTTACTGTATACCTGAGGTTACTTTCACGGCTGATTATTTCTGTTCGTTGAGAACGACATGCTGTATTCTGTTTGTTAGATACCCTCAGTCCAATCATACAACTGGTATAATATTCTTTACGCTTACTTTGTTCATTAGGCGGCAGTACGAAACTGTATCTGACACCTTCTGGAAATCAAAGAACACGGCACCAATCTCAAAATCGGCTTCCACACTACTGTTGTTTGCCCTAAGTCTATGTTGATTCCTACAGAGGACATTTGCGTTTTCCAGAATTGTCAAAAACGCTAGCGTAAAACATGTGTAAAAAGTCTCCAACAAACTGACGTCAGTGATGTAGGCCTGTAGTTTTCTGAGTCTTTTCGACTAACCTTTTCGAAAATGGAAATGACTTGTGCTTTTCTCCAATCACTAGGAAGGCTCCGATAATTTAGCAACATGTGGTGCACAACTGCTAGAAGAGGAGCAACTTCTTTTGCATACTCTATGTACAATTTTATTCATATCCCATCAAACCAAGTCTCCTTATTATAGTTGATTTTCTGTCCTACGGTCACTTTTTTATGTCATTCGGACGTTAATGTGATGATTTGAAAAGGGAACCGCAATACGGCCTACCACAGTGAAAAAATTTTGAAAAAAAAATTAATACTTTTAGCCTTCTCTCTGTCACCATTTATTTCGATGCCGTTATGGCCACGGAGTGTCTGGACAGATGGCTTTGACCCTTTCACGGATTTAATATAAGACAGAATGACGGTTCCTGGAATCTGTTTCTTGTCTCACTCGCTAAGCAGAAATTTTTTCCTATTTTTCTTCACACAAAATTTATGAAGGAAATTATGGTATGGCTCTGTTTGTGGTCGGTTTAAGAACTGCGACTTAGACATATTTCTATTTATGATAATTTAATAGCTGATCACTCGTATCTCGCAAAGGGCACTAATAATCGATGTAAATTCAACTGTTAAATAGTACAAAGATTTTGATATAAAAATTTATTAATTGCGAGAACCCGTGAAATATTACAAGACGCACAAAAATTGATTGGAATATAAATAGAAACAGAGTCACTTGAGTAATAAGATGTTGGCTGAATTCGTGTACAGAAGTGGGATCAACTGTCACATAACAAAGCCCTACAATCTTTGTGAATGAGAGTATGCCTTAACATCTTACCCCTGACTTTTAAAAAAAATATCGATCGGGAATGAGAGCCCTTGATACAGATCACACATGCAAGCCGTGGCTGTGTATGGCGACAAGACGATAGCGCAAGCTGGGAGCGGTCAAATTAGGTTCCTGCTGCTCCGGTGCTGCAAATAAACACATCAAAAAAAGTTTTGAATCACCTCGTTTCCGAGAGTTCCGGAACCTGTACAGAAAATTAGAATAGAGGTCAACATAAACATCGTTTCCGCCCTTTTTATTGCTCATGAAAACCGCACATTGCATGTTGTACAACCATACAGCGAAACATTCAGAGGTCGTGGTCCAGATTGCTGTACACACCGGTACCTCTAACACTCAGTAGCACGTCCTCTTGCATTGATGCATGCCTGTATTCATCGAGACATACTATCCACAAGTTCATCAAGGCACTGTTGGTCCAGATTGTTCCACTCCTCAACAGCGATTCGGGGTAGATCTCTGAGTGGTTGGTGGGTCACGTCGTCCATAAACAGCCCTTTTCAGTCTATTCCAGGCATGTTCGATAGGGTTCATGTCTGGAGAAATTCTGGCCTCCCTAGTCGAGCGAGTCCTTATCCTGAAGGAAGTCATTCACAATATGTGCACGATGGGGACGCGAATTGTCGTCCATGATGACGAATGCCTCACCAATATGCTGCCGATATGGTTACTCTGTCGGTCGGAGGATGGCATTCACGCGTCAAAGAGCTGTTACGGCGCCTTCCATGACCACCAGCGGCATACATCGGCCCCACATAAAGCCACCCCAAAACATCAGGGAACCGCCACCTTGCTGCACTCGCTGGACAGTGTGTCTAAGGTATTGAAACTGACCGGGTTGGCTCCAAACACGACGATTGTCTGGTTGAAGGCATATGCGACACTCACTGATGAAGAGAACGTGATGCTAATCCTGAACTGTGAATTCGGCATGTTGTTGGGCCCTTCTGTGCAGCGCTGACGGTGTCGTGGTTGCAAAGCTGGACCTCGCCATGGACGTCGGGGGTGAAGTTGCGCATCAGGCAGTCTATTGCGCACAGTTTGAGTCGTAATACGACGTCATGTGGCTGCACAAAACGCATTATTCAACAGGGTGGCGTTGCTGTCAGGGTTCCTTCGAGCCATGACCTGTAGGTAGCGGTCATCCACTGCAGTAGTAGCCCTTGGGCGGTCTGAGCGAGGCATGTCATAGACAGTTCCTGTCTCTCTATATCTCCTCCTTGTCCGAACAACATCGCTTTCGTTCATTCCGAGACGTCTGGACACTTTCCTTGTTGAGAGTGCTTCCTGGAACAAATCAACAATGCGCTCGTGATCGAACCACGGTATTGACCCTCTAGGCATGGTTGAACTACAGACAACACTAGCCGTGTACCTCCTTCCTGGTGGAACGACTGGAACTGATCGTCTAATAGGAGCTGCTCATGCATGGTTGTTTACATCTTTGGGCGGGTTTAGTGACGTCTCTGAACAGTCGAAGGGACTGTGTCTGTGTTACAATATCGACAGTCAAGGTCTGTCTTCAGCGGTCCTGGGAACTGGGGTGATGCAAAACTTTTTTTGATGTGTGTACATTAACAACTGCAAGACTGGCCGCGCGCCGACAACTCAGAGCACGGCGATGATGTTACAGCTGCTCTCAGTGGCAGTCCGCACCCGGGATAAAGACCCGACTGAAATAATGTGCAATGATAAACAGCACTAACTGTTGTCACCAAGTGGTAACAGGCGCGGAGTAACGTGACGATAACACTTCCGACTTTTGCGAACATCTTCACTCTGGGTGACTAGAAATGAAGAACTCTAATGTTCGAACGTTCGCTCTGATGGTCCAGAAGCTAAGCATGACCGTTTTCTCCTGCCGTCCAGAAGCATAGCCCATGAACTACTCATTTTGCCTTCACGCCGAAAGATTTGCGCCTTGTCCCCACTGTGCAGCAAAATCTCCAAACGTGTGAGGACACAACCATACTCTCCTTTGCCCTCCAAACCGTTCTAACAAATTTTCCTCCTAAAAGGGGTCATCCTGCCAATTTAGGAGTGCACTCTTTTGCATTAGGACACGTCATACCTGCCCACCAATCGGTTGACAGTCTATTGGTTGGAACGCATAGGCTGAAAGAGCCTCTGGCCGTTGTGTGGCAGTGGTCTACGTGGGCTGTGTACTGTTGACCCCCCTGGACACAGACAATGCAGCAGTCCGGCATCGTTTGGCAGGCGAGCGGTGGACCCCAGTGCACGAATACGATTTGCGAGACGCTGCCCACGTTCCAGACACCCTGCTCGCCTCTCTACTAAGGGCAAACATGCCGGGCACCCCCTGTGGTGCGATTAGAAGGCCATACTCTGCTATTGTGCGAATCTGTTCGACCTCTCCAAACACGGGGCTTACCTGCCTGTCCCCCTCGGGCCCTTATTTATCAGATAGCCGTGCCGCCACAATCGTCCCAAGCTCAATGAAGTGCACCAGCCCCATCACTTAATTTCTATCTAAGCAAATGTTGAAACAAGGCAAAAAAAGTGGAGGGGAACAAGGCACGAGAGCTTGGCGTCATTCATCGTGTCTGTGAGGGGATTTATCTATTCTAAAAAACACCCATATGCACGCCACAAGTACGCTGTTATCTTAGTAGCCGCTTCCTGAGTGTAACGTCATGCAAATTCGAGCAATTAACAAAGTTACCAGTATTGATAAAGTGCTTAGGCATTCATGCAGTGTCATTAACAGGTCTATGGACTTTCTGATCATATGCAATGTTTTGAATAGAATTAGTAAATATTGACAGATACAAAGATACAAATAAATAAAGCACAAGAATTGATTCCCATTGTGTGAAATCACAATCAGTCAAACTAAATTTTAAACCGGAAATTCCACAATGTGTATGACTGATTAAAAGGCTTTATAAAGTTCTGCACCCGAATACGGGGTCAAGATATCCGCATCGAAAGCCATCATCGAACCGTGTAAGCCTCATTAAGATTGCCACTGGGCTTCTAACCAAAGGACTGCTACCGGTTTTGGGAACTGAGCTGCAAAATGTTTGGTCTATTTCCATTCTGCACTTGACGCTTCTCAGGCGGCAGGGGTAATTCGTGCTCACATGAGCCACAATGCACTCAATCGCCGCAGAAAGAGCCTAGTCCGTAACTCGAACGTGACCACCCCTCCTTCCCCTCTGGCAAGCAAACGTCTTCCTTTCAAACCTGCCTGCTGTTTCCCTAAGGGGATTAGCTACCTAACGTTGGGGATCCCAACGACCTGCTGTCTCACCCTCCGTGCAGACCTCTCAGAAAGATCACCCCAGTCCCAACATACATAGCGTTCCGAGCTGGTTCAGATATACTTTCAGCGGTGTACAGTACCTCACATCTGCTTGATGACACATGGGGTTAACTGTGTGACCTGTAGCCACCTCCGTCTCCTGCCCTGAGATTTGCGAACCTACCACTGTTTGCCGTTTATCGTCAGGTGAGTGTGGACCAACTCGAACGAGTGAATCGGAAGACGCTTTGCTACGCTTTAGGCCCCATAAGTGCCAAAGCATTCTTCTTAGGTGCCTCAGTACCACCGCAGTCCAAGGCAACGGTCCTGTCAACCATGGCCAAGACAACTTCCAGCTATTTCCAGCCAGTGGCTGATTCCCCCCTGCAACTATACACACGAGACGCTCCCCCTATCCATCTTCGATCTACTTTATCTGTACCACAAGAAATATAACACTAACACAGACAGTCACTAGACAGAATCTATGTGTAGCCACCCCTTTGCTCTCCTACATGAAAGGTGTCTATTTTAGCCGTTTTTCATTTTTATCCATTTAGTTTTCCTTGCTATAACGTTTACGATTTGCACAGACATCTTCTGTTCCATTTCAAAAATTCTTCGAATACGTATCGAGCGACCATGTTTAATTTATTTCGATAACCATCAATGCACTTCCATCCCCACCTTCTCCCTCAGTTGTGTCTGCCATGTAACTGAAGTTCACCTACAGCGATCGGCACTCCCTCAGACACTACAGCATCACAGGGTGGCAACGCAAAAGGCGTTGCCTCTACGGACTGCGTCGATCACAACGATGGACGGCAGGACAAGCGCCACCAGAGACCTTCCGTGCCAGCAGCCTATTTCCTCGACAGTGTGACGTGTGCGGAACTGGATCGGCACAATTTCCCCCACGCCCCGGCTATATAGGGCGGTGCACGCCAACGCGTCGGCCTTGGCCTCACCCTCGACCGTCACCTCATCTGGACCCCTCACCTCCTGACTATCCAGCACAAAGCCCATTCCCACCTCTGCCTCCTGAAACTCCTGTCTGGCTGGACATGGGGATTGCAGCCTTCCACCATCCTCCACACCTACAAATCCCTCATCCGTCCTATCCTCTGTTATGCCAGCGTTGCCTGGATCTCTGCATCCACCCGCTTTTACAAGGTCCCCCAAATCCTCGAACGCCATGCGCTCTGCCTTGCCTTCCGCCTTCCTTCCCTCATACGGATCCTGTACGATGTCAGCCCCTTCCCCCACCTCCTCCTTTTCCTCCAACATCTACGCATCCTTTACACTGTCCGCTGCCTAGATCGCCCCCATCCACTAGTTTCCTCCTTCCCCTCAACCCCCCCACTCGTTGCCGCGCCTCTATCGCTTTATCCGTCCCTCTATCCACCTCCACACCCTCCATCTCCTTCATCAGGGAAATTTCCAGCATCTCCCCCTCCCACATGTTGAACTTCGCCATCACATACACCCTTCCTTCCAACTGTAATCTGGCCTTGCTCCCTCCCCTCCCCAGGGCCCCCCTTTTCCTCTCCCCTCCTTCTCCCAGAGCGGATTTTCCTCCTTTCTCCCCCTGAGTCCCTGCATCCCTCTCCTCCACTGTCCCTCCCACATCTTTCAATCCCCAGCCAACTTCGAAGTGCCCCTGCCCATCTGGCCCCACTCTGCCCCCCTCCCTCCCTTCTCCCTCATCTCTATGTACCTGGCAGATCCTGTGTTTCACTCATCATCATCAGTGTACTACATCAGTGTTGCGTTTGGTGCTGTTTTCCTGTGTGTCGAGAGGTGTGAATTTACTGATGTGCTGGACTTGTGCCGGCCGCGGTGGTCTCGCGGTTCTAGGCGCGCAGTCCAGAACCGTGCGACTGCTATGGTCGCAGGTTCGAATCCTGCCTCGGGCATGGATGTGTGTGATGTCCTTAGGTTAGTTAGGTTTAAGTAGTTCTAAGTTCTAGGGGACTGATGACCACAGCAGTTGAGTCCCATAGTGCTCAGAGCCATTTGAACCATTTTGCTGGACTTGTACATAGTGTTGCTGTCGGTGATTCTTATGTGCTACGCCGTCCGTCGATGCTTTTGTGCTCCAGTCCGCCTCATGTTCTTTTAATTGTCCCAGTGTGTGGTTTTTTGTGTGCACTACTTTTTTACGGTTTTTATCTCCGTTTTACAGTCGCCCCTTTCTGTCTATTGTCTTCCATAATGCTCCCCATTTTTTATATCTATGTACACCATGTTTTCTCTTTTGTTATTTTTGCATGTCGTCTATTGTATGTTTTATGTCTTCCGGCTGAATATCAGCCCATATGATGCTCCCAGCCTGCCCCGATGGGAAACTGAAATGCAATAAAGAAAAAAAAGAAAAAAAAAAAGAACCACGACGGCAGTTCGCTTCGCCGAAGCTCTGGGTCAATCCATGCGCCAGTTCTCAGCAGCCCTCAGTGAGTTTAGTCAGAAGCCACCGCAGTGGGACCTACTACTTTCCAGCTATATCCTGAGACGTACCTGTTGGCTAACTATGCCAAACGCTCAACGTCCATCGTCAGGGATTATCTGTAGAATAGTCTTTGCATACCACTACGTTTATTCACTCTGTGTTCACGGTGTATGCATGCTAGAGTCTGAGAAGTTGCACTATTTTTACTGAGATGAGTTTTTCCTTTGATATTAAATCTCTCTACAGTGATAGTAATAAGCCCTTGTTTTTTTTTCACCTGTGTCTTATTACTGCTTATCAACCATCTCTCTGCGGGTGATACAGCAGCAACTGGAAGTGTGAATGTGTGAGTCAATGATTCCAAATATGCTGGTAGTAGTGCCAACCGTTTAGAGCTTCTCAAAAGATGTCTGGCAATCCTGAGTTTTCCCACTCTTTCCTCCCACACAAATGGCTAGTGGACCACCCCCATTCTGCTGAAAAAAACAAACAAAAAAACAAACAAAAAACTGGTCCTCGCGGCAGTGACTTCTTTACCTGGAACCTGGGACTGAGCTGTGAGTATGGGTTTGTTCTCTGGAATATGGCTTGGTATGATTTCATTTTAGTTAGCTAGCGAACTTGACTGAACTTCACATTGACTTTTTTCTGATCAGACAAGCCACGTGCCTTTAGCAGTTGTACATGTTAACTTCAGTCTCTTCGTGTGCATCTAAAAATTAATGTATCTCATCATGCAAACATTATATTACGTTGACTCAAGTATTTCAAATTAAATTTTTGGGATGTAAATTAGTGATCCTGAATGATGAACTTCAGAGTCAGACCCACATTTAGAAAAGTTTGTAACTATACAGTTGAATAGTCACCTTCTCATGGTCACGATTCTCATATTTAGTCTCTGTCGGTCCATTATGGCCAAGGGACATCGGCTGATATGTACTTCTTATTTTAATGAACTTTACCAAAAGCAGTATACTTTAGGTTATTTTATTTTATTTCGAACGCTAAAAGTTTTGGCAATTCATTTTGCCATCTTCAGGCCCCACACGCTTTTCTTCGAATCAACAAGCTTATCGTATAGTGCTATAAAACTGGATACCGTGAATCCGAATAGTTGTGCAACTGATTCATACGGAAGGGTGAGTTGATGTCGCTCTTTCGTATGAATCAGTTGAACAATGATTCGGATTCACGGTATCCAGTTTTATGGTACTATTCAATAAGCTTGATGATTCGAAAAAAGCGTATGGGGCCTGAAGATGGCAAAATGAATTTCCAAAATTGGTAGCGTTCGAAATAAAGTAAAATAACCTAAAGTATAGGGCTGTTGGTAAAGTTTATTGAATTGAGAAGTTCTCATATTTGGTGCCATTAATTTTACCACAGATTTTGTAGTCGTTTCCGTGTGTTGGTGTTTAAACCTCTGTGTCGCGCGATTTCCACGTGTGATGAAAGTGACGATTTCGTGCTCATAGGCAGCATCCATGACTAGACCGAAGTATTCTACCCGGAATGGACTGACCGGTGTTTGTGTGACAGGAACAAAATTTAAATGAAGTTATTAATTTATTGGTTTTCTTTTTTTTCTTTTTTTTTGGGGAAGTTCTATCCATCTGCAGTTCATCTCCTTTTCTCTTTTGTCTGTATGCTCTCATCTAATAGGAATATGGTTCTAAAGTCGTTAGGGCCTCTTAGGTGTGGTTGATTACATGTATGCAAGACAGAATTATTCTCCCATGTATGACAGTTCCTAGCGATGTATGCCAGTACTCCCACTGAAACTTCGGAGAGTGTAATTATTACATACACCATGTGATCAAAAGTATCCAGACACCTGGGTGAAAATGACTTAAAAGTTCGTGGCGCCTTCTATCGGTAATGGTGGAATTCAGTATGTTGTTGGCCCAGCCTTAGCCTTGATGACAGGTTCCACTCTCGCAGGCATACGTTCAGTCAGTTGCTGGAAGATTAACCGCGCGACCGCTACGGTCGCAGGTTCGAATCCTGCCTCGGGCATGGATGTGTGTGATGTCCTTAGGTTAGTTAGGTTTAAGTAGTTCTAAGTTCTAGGGGACTGATGACCACAGCAGTTGAGTCCCATAGTGCTCAGAGCCATTTGAACCATTTTGCTGGACTTGTACATAGTGTTGCTGTCGGTGATTCTTATGTGCTACGCCGTCCGTCGATGCTTTTGTGCTCCAGTCCGCCTCATGTTCTTTTAATTGTCCCAGTGTGTGGTTTTTTGTGTGCACTACTTTTTTACGGTTTTTATCTCCGTTTTACAGTCGCCCCTTTCTGTCTATTGTCTTCCATAATGCTCCCCATTTTTTATATCTATGTACACCATGTTTTCTCTTTTGTTATTTTTGCATGTCGTCTATTGTATGTTTTATGTCTTCCGGCTGAATATCAGCCCATATGATGCTCCCAGCCTGCCCCGATGGGAAACTGAAATGCAATAAAGAAAAAAAAGAAAAAAAAAAGAACCACGACGGCAGTTCGCTTCGCCGAAGCTCTGGGTCAATCCATGCGCCAGTTCTCAGCAGCCCTCAGTGAGTTTAGTCAGAAGCCACCGCAGTGGGACCTACTACTTTCCAGCTATATCCTGAGACGTACCTGTTGGCTAACTATGCCAAACGCTCAACGTCCATCGTCAGGGATTATCTGTAGAATAGTCTTTGCATACCACTACGTTTATTCACTCTGTGTTCACGGTGTATGCATGCTAGAGTCTGAGAAGTTGCACTATTTTTACTGAGATGAGTTTTTCCTTTGATATTAAATCTCTCTACAGTGATAGTAATAAGCCCTTGTTTTTTTTTCACCTGTGTCTTATTACTGCTTATCAACCATCTCTCTGCGGGTGATACAGCAGCAACTGGAAGTGTGAATGTGTGAGTCAATGATTCCAAATATGCTGGTAGTAGTGCCAACCGTTTAGAGCTTCTCAAAAGATGTCTGGCAATCCTGAGTTTTCCCACTCTTTCCTCCCACACAAATGGCTAGTGGACCACCCCCATTCTGCTGAAAAAAACAAACAAAAAAACAAACAAAAAACTGGTCCTCGCGGCAGTGACTTCTTTACCTGGAACCTGGGACTGAGCTGTGAGTATGGGTTTGTTCTCTGGAATATGGCTTGGTATGATTTCATTTTAGTTAGCTAGCGAACTTGACTGAACTTCACATTGACTTTTTTCTGATCAGACAAGCCACGTGCCTTTAGCAGTTGTACATGTTAACTTCAGTCTCTTCGTGTGCATCTAAAAATTAATGTATCTCATCATGCAAACATTATATTACGTTGACTCAAGTATTTCAAATTAAATTTTTGGGATGTAAATTAGTGATCCTGAATGATGAACTTCAGAGTCAGACCCACATTTAGAAAAGTTTGTAACTATACAGTTGAATAGTCACCTTCTCATGGTCACGATTCTCATATTTAGTCTCTGTCGGTCCATTATGGCCAAGGGACATCGGCTGATATGTACTTCTTATTTTAATGAACTTTACCAAAAGCAGTATACTTTAGGTTATTTTATTTTATTTCGAACGCTAAAAGTTTTGGCAATTCATTTTGCCATCTTCAGGCCCCACACGCTTTTCTTCGAATCAACAAGCTTATCGTATAGTGCTATAAAACTGGATACCGTGAATCCGAATAGTTGTGCAACTGATTCATACGGAAGGGTGAGTTGATGTCGCTCTTTCGTATGAATCAGTTGAACAATGATTCGGATTCACGGTATCCAGTTTTATGGTACTATTCAATAAGCTTGATGATTCGAAAAAAGCGTATGGGGCCTGAAGATGGCAAAATGAATTTCCAAAATTGGTAGCGTTCGAAATAAAGTAAAATAACCTAAAGTATAGGGCTGTTGGTAAAGTTTATTGAATTGAGAAGTTCTCATATTTGGTGCCATTAATTTTACCACAGATTTTGTAGTCGTTTCCGTGTGTTGGTGTTTAAACCTCTGTGTCGCGCGATTTCCACGTGTGATGAAAGTGACGATTTCGTGCTCATAGGCAGCATCCATGACTAGACCGAAGTATTCTACCCGGAATGGACTGACCGGTGTTTGTGTGACAGGAACAAAATTTAAATGAAGTTATTAATTTATTGGTTTTCTTTTTTTTCTTTTTTTTTGGGGAAGTTCTATCCATCTGCAGTTCATCTCCTTTTCTCTTTTGTCTGTATGCTCTCATCTAATAGGAATATGGTTCTAAAGTCGTTAGGGCCTCTTAGGTGTGGTTGATTACATGTATGCAAGACAGAATTATTCTCCCATGTATGACAGTTCCTAGCGATGTATGCCAGTACTCCCACTGAAACTTCGGAGAGTGTAATTATTACATACACCATGTGATCAAAAGTATCCAGACACCTGGGTGAAAATGACTTAAAAGTTCGTGGCGCCTTCTATCGGTAATGGTGGAATTCAGTATGTTGTTGGCCCAGCCTTAGCCTTGATGACAGGTTCCACTCTCGCAGGCATACGTTCAGTCAGTTGCTGGAAGATTAACCGCGCGACCGCTACGGTCGCAGGTTCGAATCCTGCCTCGGGCATGGATGTGTGTGATGTCCTTAGGTTAGTTAGGTTTAAGTAGTTCTAAGCTCTAGGGGACTTATGACCTCAGCAGTTGAGTCCCATAGTGCTCAGAGCCATTTTGCTGGAAGATTTCTCGGGGAATGGCAGACGATTCATCACGGCGTGCTGTACTGAGGAGGTCGGTCGGTGAGGCCTGGATGAAGTTGGCGTTCGAAAACCTCCCAAAGGTGTGCTATGGGATTCAGGTCAGGACTCTGTGCAGGCCAGTCCATTACAGGGATGTTATTGTCGTGTAACCATTCCTCCACAGGCCGTGCATTATGGATAGGTGCTCTATCGTGTTGAAAGATGCAATTGCCATCCCCGAATTGCTCTTCAAGAGTGGGAAGCACGAAGATGCTTAAAACATCAGTGTAGGCCTCTGCTGTGATAATGCTACGCAAAACAACAAGGGGTGTAAGCCCCCTCCATGAAAAATGCGACCACACCATAAAACCACCGCCTCCGAATTTTATTGTTGGCGCAACACACGCTGGCAGTTGACGTACACCGGGCATTCGTCATACCCACACCCTGCCATCGGATCGCCACATTGTGTACCATGATTCGTCATTACGCTCCTTACACTAAACGAGGCGTCGTTTGACATTTATGTGCGTGATGTGTGGCTTAATGAACAGCCGCTCGACCGTGGAATCGAAATTTTTTCACCTCCTCCCAAACTTTCATAGTACTTGCAGTGGATCGTAATGCAGTTTGGAATTCCTATGTGATGGTCTGGATAGATGTCTGCCTATTACACATTACAAACCTCTTCAACTGTCGGCGGTCTCTGTCAGTCAACAGACGAGATCGGGCTGTACGTTTTTGTGATGTATGTATCCCTTGACGTTGTCACTTCACTATCACGTCGAAAACAGTGTACCTAGAGATGTTTAGGAGTGTGAAAATCTCGCTTACAGCCGTATGACACAAGTGACATCCAATCACCTGACCACGTTCGACGTCCGTGAGTTCTGCAGTGTGCCCCATTCTGCTCTCTCACGATGTCTAATGATTATTGAGGTCGCTGATACGGAGTACCTGGCAGTAGGTGGCAGCACAATGCACCTAATATGAAAAACAAATGTTTGTGGGGGTGGCCGGATACTTTTGATCATGTTAAGGGAACATTTGATGATGTTAAGGGAACATTTTTCTTTCACTATTGATTTAGTAATGTTAGATGTTCGTTGTGTGGGTATTCAGATTATTGTAGTTGTGGTGTCACCGCCAGACACCACACTTGCTAGGTGGTAGCCTTTAAATGGGCCGCGGTCCGTTAATATACGTCGGACCCGCGTGTCGCCACTATCAGTGATTGCAGACCGAGCGCCGCCACACGGCAGGTCTAGAGAGACTTCGTAGCACTCGCCCCAGTTGTACAGCCGACTTTGCTAGTGATGGTTCACTGTCAAAATACGCTCTCATTTGCCGAGACGATAGTTAGCATAGCCTTCAGCTACGTCATTTGCTACGACCTAGCAAGGCGCCATTACCGGTTACTATTGATGCTGTAAAACATGTACCGTCAAGAGCGATGTTCACCAATTATGGATTAAAGTTAAGTATTCCAGCAGCTACGTACGTTTTTTGTTAGTCTCATTTCCTTGACCTGTTCCAGACCTCACGCCAGCCTGCGTGAGCTAAAACGCGTGCCTTTCGGCTTCATCTCATAGTGGGTTGGCTCTCTTGCCAATCCACAACAGTAGTAAACTACTGTTTTGAGTTGAAAATGTTCATATCCGCCATGCGTTCTCATATCCCACGAAATTCTCCGGATGATCAGTAGCTTTTGTTTTTCAAGAGATGAGGTAATACATTGGAAGATATGTCTCACTATGAGTACAGCAGTTTACTCGATATGTATTTCGTCCCTATGTGTTCCCACACTGTCTATAGCATCCCTCCGTTGCGCTTTCTAAATTCATATCTTAATAAAAAATGTATGCTGGAGGGAACGAACAGCACCGCAAGTGCAGTGGATGAATGTGATACTCAAGAAACAAGTAACTTACTAGTTCTGAGTCCAGGGATAGCAGAAAGTCCGTGGTTTATCGTAAAAAATGAATCAGTTAAGATAACAGCGAATTAGACGATTATAACTAGTTAGAATATGTGCAGTCAGAAAAAGGAGTGCTCGGTATTCAGTTACCGACACATCTGAGGATTACTTGAAATAAAAATTAGTAGACTGCTGTTGCCCGTATATGTGCATCAGTTAGCTGTTTAAATACCGGTTCGTTGGAATTGCTATTTAATTAGCGGATGGTTCCGTTAAGTACGTTTTGTGACGAATTAGGCCGTATATCAGATATTACACTATGTTTTCGGTTGCGTGTCGGATACTAAAATACTGTTTTGTACGCTCAAACGTCGGCAAATAAAACCCATAGGTGAAGAAACACATCAGACAACTTTGTTTGATATTTAGGTTTATAGGAATTCATAATGTTCAATTTATATTCTTTCGTATTGATAGAGGAAACGTTTTAGAAAAATTCACGGCGCTGTTCTTTTGGGTCAGACGACCTACAATGAAACCATACCAAAACACCATCAACATCACAAATAAATTTAAGAAAAGACGTCTATAGTTTTAGGGACACCCATGAAGGGTGGAAGAAAGACTCACAAAGAAAATTTTAACGTCGTGAATACAGGTAAATTAAAGACCAGTTGGTTGATAGAAACAGGAAAACCTGGAACGACTGAAAATCTCAGTAGGAGAAATTGAGGACCGAAAACAGTTTAGAAATAAAACAAGGAACAAGAAAATTTAACAAATGAGGAAAAGAGAGTGAAGCTGTGACTGGTTTTAATTCATATGCTATCCTAAAGGGAAATAATCGAAAATAATAATAATAATGATAATAAAGCAAAGAAGTTTCTGACGTATAGCAATCACAACCAGTTTTGTGGCCTTTTACATATCTAAAGATAACACCATGTTGCTTCTTCTACATTCATTTCGACAATTACCACGTTTTGAGTCAAAAACTGGACACTCAGCTAAACTACTTAGGAATGCAAACCGATGAGTAATCAGATGGAACACTTGGTTTCAGAATTTACGTCCTTTTAAAAAGATATCACCTATCGATAATTCATACCGCAGTGGAAAACTCTTGAGTCAAGATAATATACAAGAATTAATAAAATGACGTAACATGCTTTTCAAATCGAAATTCCGAAACGCACGTAATTCACACAATTACTGGTACTAGCGTTACGTTTCGTTTTTTATAACACTAAAAAATATTTGGAATTTAAAAAGTCATCTCCAGGAAAAGGCAACTTGAAATTGTAATCCAGTCTTTGCAAGTATCACATCCACAGTGATCAAGTTCCTTAGGTTACAGCGAACGGAACTCTAATCTGTATTTATAGAAAATACGATCATTACACAGACGTGGAGATAATACGTTAAAGTTACCAGCATTTACATTTATCCTAAATTGGAACAGTTATGAGTGACTTACATAAAGAAGACCATATGTAAGAATTGTGTTGGCTTTGCGACATGCTTTGTCTCGGAAAAGCATAAAAAGGAGTCACTTGACTGATTTGTTGTGAGAAAGATGTGGCTTCTAATTTCTACGTACGTTAAAGTGTTGCGCAATTTTAGCACCCATGTTGAAACTATAATTTGTTCGTTACATCGGTGAACCAAGAGCAACAAGTAAACCACGAATATTACTGAAACTTATTAATTTGCTGCAATTAACATCATAAAATCCGTTAAGAAAATTCCTGCAAAGCTGCAATTACGGACTTGGAGACACTAACTACGTACTTACGGCTTCTATGAGATCATCAAGAACAGAGCTAAGTATATTGTTGTCCCCCATTTTCTAGGTCATGAACGTTGTCTCTAGTGCAGAATAAACGTCAGGCGTGACGCTACCGAGAATTTAGGGGAGCCCACTGTGTTCACAATCGAAAATTTGCTCCACAGGATCATTCACACGAGAAGCAGAATCACATTCCTCACTACTACAACCTTCAAAATCATTTCCAACGGAGGATGTTGCAATTATATTCACTTCATACCAAACCGTACAAATACCTAGGATTGCTTCGAATGGTTGAACATTCCTGCACAAGCTATTTCATGAGACTCGACCGTTAATGTTCGTGATCACTTCTTGGTCCACTGGCTGTCTCCTGTGATCCTGAGAAAGTCTTACAGCAGATTTAAACTTACCAGTAACTTATAATTTCTTTTCCATCGTAGAACAATACGTTTGCATTTATCTGCCATCTTTATGGCACGTGGAAACAGTTCGTAACTTCAGAAAATGCGATATTTTTAATGATTCCTTATAGAAGCTTATAGTGTCTGTCGGTAGATAGAAATATACTATCGACAGTGGATTTCTCTTGGAAATGTTTAGCAGTTTCATTATGTATCAACACAAAAGCAAGAATTCTGAATGAAATCATCGCATTTGCTCTTACTATTGGATTAATAACTGACAAGAAGACATTACGGGTGGCATTCTTCAATTCTATTCGTACTTACAGAATTTAAAAATGACTGCCTGAACATGACTCTCCTAACGCCTTACGACGCATGTCTCAAAAAGTTTGGAAAAAAAAATCGCTTTAAAGTGTAGTAGGTTGTTCACAACTTCGTCTTAATTCACAATTTAATATGTAGCAACAATTTTACAGTTAGAAAATAAAAAATAACCCACTGAAGATAGCACAGCATGTGCTGAAACATTTTTGGGTGAAACAAAACTGAAAAAAGGTGTCTTGCATAAGGCGGAATTCCTCTTCCCAGACTGTAATGGTGTAGTCGCTGGTTCGTATCTCGCAAGCAGCATACTTTCTTTTACTTTTTTAAATTCCATATTCATTAACAAATTGAAATGTTTATTAACAATTATGCAGTCATAATTAAAAGTAAGGAGATGTCTTTTTTAGGGTCTTTCTTAGGTTTTGACTCCATATTTGTTATTTAACATTGCCATTTGTTAATAAATACCGAATTTAAAAAAAGTGAGCAGTTAGTGAGGTTCTAACAAGCGACTTTACGATTAGAAACAGATTACGCTACGAGCTTCGCTGCAGACGAATGACGAATTCGTTAATAATGATCTACAAATGATTCGTACTTCCGTGCGTTTGGAAATCTGACCTTCAAAGGTGACATTTTAGGCTATTTTTAGAGAAGACTCTTCCCCCCCCCCCCCCCCTCATTAATTTAGAAATTCCAATAGAATGTTCTTCTGCCTTATTTAATATTAAGTCCCCAATAACTATTTTAAATTCAGATTATACTATTGGATCTAGTATCTTTTCCCTGTCGACTCCTGTTTCTTATTCTGTCACATCTGATAAGTTCTCCCCCTCATAGAGGCCTTCAATGTATTCTTTCCACCAGTACACTCTCTCCTCTACATTTAACAGTGGAAATAGCTCTCGCATTCTCTTACCGCCCTTTTTGTTTGGACTCTTCTGTATGCTGAGTCAGTCCTTCCCGACAATCATTTCTTTTACGATGTCTTCACAATTTTCATGTAACCATTTCAATTTAGCTTTCATGCACTTCCTCATTATTTCATTCCTTATATTACTTAATTTCCCTGACCGTTTTTGTACTTTCTTCTCCCGCCGATCACCTGAACTACTTCTTCTGCTACTTGTACCTACGTTTTTCTCTGACTTCTTTCACTTGTTTTTAGATATGTACATTCCTCTTCAACTTAACTGCCTACTGAGCTATTTCTTATCGCACTAATTACAGCTTCAGAGAAATTCAAGCGTATTTTTTCATTCCTTAGTACTTCGGTATCTTACTTCTTTGCGCAATGGTTCTTCCTGAATAGCCTTTTAAATTACAGCCAATTCTTCAGCGTTACCAAATTATGATCTGTGTCTATATCTGTTCCCGGATTCACCTTACAATCCACTATCTGATTTCGGTATCTGTGTCTGACCATGCTGTAATCTAATGTAGTGTAATGTAATCTAAAACTTCCTATATCTCCCGGCCTATTCCAAGTACACTTCCTCCTCTTGTGCTTCTTGGACAGAATATTCGTTATTACCATCTGAAAATTACCGCAGAACTCAATTAGTTTTCCTAGAACCAAGCCCATACTCTCCCGCAACCCTTTCTTCTGCTCCTTCCCCTACAACTGCATTCCAGTCCCAAATGACTATTAGATTTTAATCTCGATTTATGTACCTAATTACCCGATCAGTATCTTCATATAGTTCCTCTATCTCTTCACCTTCTGCTTGCGACGTCGGCATGTGTGCCTGATCTATTGTCCGTGCTGGTTTGCTGTTGATTCTGATGATAAGAACCATATCAGTGAACTGTTCATAGTAACTTACTCTGTGTCCTACCTTCATATTCATAACGAATCCTACTGCCGTATACCAGCCTTCTGCTGTTGTTGATACTACCTTATACTCCTCTGACTAGAAATCCTTGTCATCTTTCCAGTTCACTTCACTGACACCTACACATTCCACGTCCAGACTAGTAGAATATTATCCTTTCGTTGGTTATTCTCTATGGTCACCTCCCATTTGGCAATTCCATCCCGGAGATTCGAATGTGGAAGTAGTCAAGAGTCTTTTGCCAATAAGAGATCGTCATGACACTTTTTCAGTTATAGGCCACATGTCCTGTGGATAAACGTTATTCTTCTTAAATGCAGTGACTTCTGCATCTTCATGCCGCTGATCATGGCCGATTCTTCCACGTGTTAAGGGTTGTTCCCACCCCAAGACCAAGAGAGTGCACTGAACCTCAGTCCACACCTCCGCTCTCTTTGACATGGCCGTTGAGAGAATGATGGTGACTTCTTACGCAAGAAGTTTTCGGCTGCCATAGTAGTAATAATAATAATGATTGTTATTATATAAATGATATTTATAACAATAAAAAGAATTTATAGGTGTACAAAATAGATGTTTTCTGACATAGCGAGATCTTCAGAAAGGGAATTTAAGGACATTGCATCAGCTAAGAATACTGGGGAACGAGGAGTATCTGTTTGGAAGAAGGAAGCACAAGGGTAACGAGTGCATACGAGGACAATGGTAATCTTTATTGTTGCTTTGTCAGGTATGTCATTAACTGTCTTCTGAAGCTGGAGATGTTATTCAGTCCTGCAGTGTAATATGGAAAGTTATTGCAGAGTAGTGTTCCTGCTACTAAGGGGGAATTCGAGAAAGTGGCTGAACGATGGAGTGGGACAGAAACGATATTGCTCTGGTGGGATCCGGCGTTTTTGCTATGTTGTTCAGATAAGAACGTTAAGGCCGAGGAGAGATATGATGGACAGTGTTCGTTGATAAGCCATTTTAGAAGAGAGAGGGTATGGAAATCTCTGCGCTTGTTTGCATGCATAGCTGTGCTTTTGATGGTGAAGTATGATCAAGGATTAGAACATCACAAATATAACGAACACAGTCATTCATAACCTCTTCCAGACGCCATGAGCTTTCAGAAATGCCTTGGAGGATAACATCACTTAACCAATAATTGAAAGTATAAGTTAAAAAATGAGTTATAACAGTCTTGACCATGGTCAAATGGTTACCGGTTTCGGTTAAAATGTGACCATCTTCATACCATTTAAACTATGACGGTGAGCGGTGGCGTGAACAGAGGAGGTGTTAGACTCTACGAACGCCAACTGCTGGTGAGTCATAACATCACCTCAGTTCACCGCCATTGCCTACCGTCGTAGTTTAAATGGTCTGAAGATGGGCATATTGTGACCGAAGCGGGTAACCATCGTAAATATATATTTTATTGCTGTCGGGACCGTTAATAATCCATTTTTAAAGTATTTTCAGCCAGACCGCTGCTTCTGCACGAGAAATGTTTTCAAAAATTACACAAGTATACGTGTTTGTACAAGTTCCTTCTTTAGATAAAAAAGGAATGCCTTTATTTTTGTGGGACATGGTGGGATGCTGATGCATTCTTGCACATTTGCAATTAGGAGCTCAGTCCAATTTAGATTTTCATCAATTATTACTCCCAGACTTTTTGTTGAAGTTAATATATGTCCCATTTAGGGTTAAAGATAGTAGGGCGTAGAATGACCAGCCAGTACCGCTTTGGGTGGGGTGATTTTTAACCCTGTATCCTGCGCCCATTCTGATAGTTCACACAGGTCGGTAATGGGATTCTCGATAATTTTTTTCAGGTTTATAGGTTTTACACTTATGTACAAATGGAGGTTCTCGACGTATATGTGGTATTTGCAGTAGGACAAAACTGATGACATTATTTACGTACAATGAAAAGAGAATAGTAGCTAATAGAGTTCCTTGGAGAAGTCTGATACTAGCTGCCTCAACTGTAACTTTATGGTGGCAGACGTGACGCATTGCTGGCAAGACATTAGGTATGAGCGTAACTATTGCACTGCAATTTACGTGAAATTTAGGCTGCAGTAAAGGAAACGAAAGAAACATTTGGAACAGGAATAATAAGTAATAACTATGAAGTTTGCCGATGAAATTATAATTCTGTAAGAGACAGCAAAGAACTTGGAAGAGCAGTTGAACGGAATGGACATTGTCTTAAAAGGAGGATATAAGATGAACATCAACCAAAGCAAAACAAGAATAATGTGATGAAGTCGAATTAAATCAGATTATGCTAAGGGAATCAGATTAGGAAACGATATGGTTAAAGTAGCAGACGAGTTTTGACTGATGATGACCGAAGTAGAGTGGATATAAATTAGAGACTGGCAATAGAAAGAAAAGAATTTCTGAAGAAGAGATGTTTGTTGATATGGAATATAGATTTATGTGTTAGAAAGTCTTTTCTGAAAGTATTTGTGTGTAGACAGAAAGAGAATAAAGCTTTCGAAATGTGCTGTTGCAGAAGAATGTTGGCGATAGATGTGTAGGGGTTGCAATTAATGAGGTGGTACTGAACAGAAATGGGGAGACAAGAAATTTGTGCCACAACTTGACTAGAAGAAGGGATCGATTGATAGCACACATTCTGAGACATCAAGAGACTACCAATTTAGTACTAAAGGGAAGCATGTGCGTGTGCGTGCGTATGTGTGTGTGTGTGTGTGTGTGTGTGGGAGGGGGGGGGGGGGTTAAATCGTAGAAAGAGACCAAGAGATGAATACAGTAAGCAGAGTGAGAAGGATTTACGTTGCAGTAGTTATTCGAAGATAAAGAGGCTGGCACAGGATAGAGTAGAATGGAGAACTGCATCAAAACAGTCTTGGGACTGCAGACCCCAGCAACAACTAACTAACTATGCATTAATAAATCAGACTCTGACAACCGGTAGCTTTTTGCATACCAAATTTTTAGAATTGTTCTAGATGAATTTTACGTATTTTTCATTGATGATGTAACTCTTTCATTCAAACACGCATTAATACACACTCGAGCTTACCTACGGCCGCTGCCAGAAACTGGGGCCACGTGGACCCCCACGTGTCGGCCTCTTTCGGCCCCCCTGCAGGCGCCTTCCCGCTGGACACCGGGCCGAGAGAGGGCCATCCTGAAGCGGTCGTCCTGAAGATGCCGTTTACTCCCCAGTCGTCAGCGACGCTGCACCATTTCTTTGCGTGTGTTCTCATTGGCTTTAGCTCCTTAGCCGGAAGGTGGCTTCCTGCAGCTGCTTAAGTACCTGCATAAAACACCGCTGATAAGCCGCACCTGTTGGTCAGTATGTTTGTGCACAGTGAATGAGAGCATTAAGGTAGAGAATTAGTCACAGTTGCGGCTCTGTAATAACACACGTGTCGAGTATTGCTGTCACTGCACCACTCGGGAGGTTCGAGATGTGTGGGTTGTAAAAGGTAGGGAACTTTCTCCCGTATCTTCGAAGCTATAACGGTATTTCATTCACTGGAACCAGAAAAATGATTTTACACTACTCTGCGAAACGTAAGGACGCGGTAGATAGAGTACCATAGCATATTAGCTGCTCGGTGGAAATGGACGAGTATGTTGGCAAAATCTACAAGTTGGGCACAAAAAACTGGACGCCAGGTGTAACATTCCCTTAGAAAAATATAAAAATGACAGTGCCGATAAACTTCTGTGTTATTTGATTTTCAAACAGCTGAGCAAGACTGAACGTACTTAGACAGTTCTCTCTTTACTTATTCTGATCATCACTAAACTGACACAGTATTTTTAGCGCAACGCAATCTGGCTTCCAATAATCCCTACAAAAGAATGGCCCTGACTAACAAAACCTATACATTTCATGAATCACTTACATCACAAAAACCTTTTTATTGGTCTTTTTCACTGACGCACATGTACATTACCATGAGGAGTGAGGTACACGTACACACGTGGTTTCCGTTTTCAATGACGGAGCGGAATAGAGTGTGTCCCGACATGTCAGGCCAATAGATGTTCAATGTGGTGGCCATCATTTGCTGCGTACAATGCAATCTCTGGCGTAATGAATGTCGTACACGCCGCAGTACATCTGGTGTAATGTCGCCGCAGGCTGCCACAATACGTTGTTTCATATCCTCTGGGGTTGTAGACACATCATGGTACACATTCTCCTTTAACGTACCCCACAGAAAGAAGTCCAGAGGTGTAAGATCAGGAGAACGGGCTGGCCAATTTATGCGTCCTCCACGTCCTATGAAACGCCCGTCGAACGTGTACCTTACACCTCATGGTAACGTACATGTGCGTCAGTGAAAAAGACCAATAAAAATGTGTTAGCATGTGGACGTAATGTGCTGTTCCAGTCTCTTCAGTACCTAAGGTCCATCACCGTTCCCTTTGGATCCCTACGTAATTCTGTGCTCTCCGATACACACGATCAAACAGCGAAGGAGTGGTACTCAAGCGTCAACTTTAGGTTACAATATCTCCGGATGTAATTAACATTTTACAATGCAACAAACGGCACTGATTACGTATTTGTTTATATGTTTAGATGTGCTTACAAAACTAACGGGGTTCCATTTAAAAAAACGTAAGTTTGTGTTAAAAAACATAGTTCCGTGCATTTTTTTATGGTTTGTATTAACCAATTACACTAGCCCCTCTCCTCATGTTCGGTCTGTGGAATCGATTCGTCAGTATTTGGTGTGGTTTACGAAATATATCCAGCGGTAACGTTAGGTGACTCACCCTATATGTATATATATGTATATATATATATATATATATATATATATATATAAATATTCACGACATCCATCGTTACAAATTTCCTTTTTCTGGCGGACACACGTCCAGATCGTCCGCTTATAGCAACCTCTCAAAACTCTGGCATCTCTCTCTCTCTCTCTCTCTCTCTCTCTCTCTCTCTACATCGACCACTGCTGGCGGCTCACCTCCAACTGGTCAACGATACGCGCTGTTCACATCCAACTGCCCAATACTACACAAGTGAATATTCCAACAATGAGTCCAACCAGCCGCAGTCTGCACACGGCACAGTCAGTGATTTTCATACAGAGCGCTACGTGGCGTTACTAGCATAAAAACCTAGACGACCCACTTACACATTAGTCACAGTTGCGGCTCTGTAATAACACACGTGTCAAGTATTGCTGTCACTGCACCACTCGGGAGGTTCGAGATGTGTGGGTTGTAAAAGGTAGGGAACTTTCTCCCGTATCTTCGAAGCTATAACGGTATTTCATTCACTGGAACCAGAAAAATGATTTTACACTACTCTGCGAAACGTAAGGACGCGGTAGATAGAGTACCATAGCATATTAGCTGCTCGGTGGAAATGGACGAGTATGTTGGCAAAATCTACAAGTTGGGCACAAAAAACTGGACGCCAGGTGTAACATCCCCTTAGAAAAATATAAAAATGACAGTGCCGATAAACTTCTGCGTTATTTGATTTTCAAACAGCTGAGCAAGACTGAACGTACTCAGACATTTCTCTCTTTACTTATTCTGATCATCACTAAACTGACACAATATTTTTAGCGCAACGCAATCTGGCTTTCAATAATCCCTACAAAAGAATGGCCCTGACTAACAAAACCTATACATTTCATGAATCACTTACATCACAAAAACCTTTTTATTGGTCTTTTTCACTGACGCACATGTACATTACCATGAGGAGTGAGGTACACGTACACACGTGGTTTCCGTTTTCAATGACGGAGCGGAATAGAGTGTGTCCCGACATGTCAGGCCAATAGATGTTCAATGTGGTGGCCATCATTTGCTGCACACAATTGCAATCTCTGGCGTACTCGTCCTCGGAACCCCACTCAGTTGCCGTGCCACTGGCGGTCACAGTCAGTACCAGATGAACGGAACATTGTGCAAAAGACAGGAAGGGAGCCACGTCACGCAGTGGGTGCAACTGCAACCACATTTAACAGGACTACACCGTTTGCGATGATTCAAAGAGCATAGGGACTGGACAAACGAGAGGTGGGATCGCATGCACGGATGAGAACAGATTCAGACTGAGAAGTGATTCTGGACGTACCCTCGTATAGCGAGATTTGGGACGAAGTAATGCACCCAGAAATGTCTAACATGATCGTTTTGATAGTCTGGTACCTATGGTGTTGGGAGGCGTACTGTTAAATGGCACTACTGACCTCCAAATCTCTGAACTAGGTACAGTCACAGGTAAACGTTATTGAGACACCGTACTCCTTCCCATGTGCGTATTTTCAAGGGTGCGTTCGGCCCTGAATTCATATTTATCCGACAGTACCGAACTACGCAATTGGGGGAGCTCTTGAAACGACAGTATGTTTGCCTAATGGAGTGGGTGCCCGTTGCCCCGACTCATCGTGCACATGTGGGATGCGCTGCGCAAATGTACTGTGGCACGTCCCCGTGCACTAACAACCAACCAACATTTTGCCAATTGCACTGGTGGAGGGATGGAACGCCCTATCACAAGAACAACAATGTTATTTATCTACGTATCAACGGCGTACAAAGCCAAAAACAGATACCATATGTAAAGAGATAACATCAAACAGAGAAGAAAAAAGTCACAAATAAATATACCTGTCACACAGAATCATACGTAGGCCAAATATATAATCAGATGAACAAACTGATCAAGAAAACAAAAACAAAATTAGCATATCGTACGAACAACTTGAAGGACAAAAATCGAATACGAAAAAATATCTCCGCTTTTTAAAATCCCAGCTTCTACAGACTTTCTTGCGAAAACTGCGATAAATTTTATATCGGACAAACGGGTACAACTTTCGTAATTAGATTTAAAGAAGATACATGAAACTGCGACAACAATCAGTCCACATCTTACTTCCATTTAAAAAGCCAAAAACATAAGGCAGAAACTATTGAAACTGCTCTAAAAGTTTTGCACAAAGTCCCTAAAGGGCATTGACTGAACGTTTTGGAAGAAAGGAAATATACACTCATACGGAAAAATACGTATGTGACATCCGTAACGAACAAACAGTTAAACATAAAAAAATACTGGAAAAATTTTATTGACATCATAAAAGGACAATCGTAAATTGTCACGACTAACACGAAACATAATTTACCTGAAACCTAAAAATAGTATCTCGTAAAATTAAACGTACTCACTGAATTTTCCTTAAATATAATTTCTATTGTAAACATAC
Source organism: Schistocerca americana (assembly GCF_021461395.2). NCBI lineage: Eukaryota > Metazoa > Arthropoda > Insecta > Orthoptera > Acrididae > Schistocerca > Schistocerca americana. The sequence goes on along the minus strand of NC_060124.1, from coordinate 486,079,851 downwards.
AACATTGAGGGAGACGGAGCTGTCAAAAAGCTGTGAAAAATAACTTTACCGGAATCACACAAATAAAAGTATATAGAAATAACGTGATCGTAACATAAGACTACCGATACTTATAATCCAAGGCGCAATATGAACTACGTCGTACAAGTTATTAAATATTACGTGCCTTATGTAGACACAGAAACTAACATAGACGTAAGGAACAGTATAATAACTATTCGACTGCACAGGCAAGCTTGATAGTGGCAAAGCGCCAAAACGAGCTTGTCGTGTAAGATTGTAATCATTACGTTTAAATAAATTAAAAGTTCGAAAGAAATCTGTACTAAAAATAAAATATTTAAATTTATAGTCGATGTTTACGAATTTCTCTTTTTCAGGAATACTTTCTTTGCTATTGCTGATCTGAATTTTATTTTCTCTCTACTTCAGTCATCGTCATTTATTTTGCCGTCCAAAGAACAAAACGTGTGCACTACAACAGTATCTCATTTCCTAACTTAATTCCCTCACCATCACCCTATTTAATTCGACTAGATTCTATTACAATTGCTTCACTTTTGTTGATATTCACCTTACAACCTGTTATAAAGGCACTGTCAATACCACTCAGTGAATTTCCTAGCCACTTGGAGCCTCTGACAGAATTGCTGCGTCACCGGCAAAAATCATACTTTTTATTTCTTCCCCCTTAACTTTAATTCTTTCCAAATTTATCCTTTGTTTCCTTAACTGCTTGCGCAATGTACAGATTTAATAACATCATGTATAGACTACAGTCATGACTCATTTCCTTCACAATTACTGTTCCCGTTCATGATCTTAGACTCCTATAACAGCTGCCTGCTTACTGTATAAGTGTTACCTAACACTTCTCTAATACCTCCAGAGCTTCAAACTTATTCAACATGGTAAAAAGCGTTCTGTGCTTCTGCAGTGTAAGATAGCTCGAAGGTTCAGTACGAGGTGCGGCTAGAAAAAAACCGGACTGATGCTGGAAAAAACATTTATTTACAATTATTTACAATTTCATGTTATCTCCTTCAATGTACTCTCCTCCTCGGTCTCTACACCGCTCCATACGAATTTTCCACTGTTCATAGCAATGCTGCAGATCATTTTCGGTAAGTCCATACATTACTTCCGTCGCTTTTTCTTTTACTGCTTCAACAGTCTCAAATCTAGTTCCTTTCAAAGCTGACTTGACTTTAGGGAAAAGAAAAAAGTCACAGGGGGCCAAATCAGGTGAGTAGGGTGGATGATCTAAGATGGGAATGTTGTGTTTTGCCAAAAACGTCTTCACTGACAACGCACTGTGAGCTGGGGCATTGTCTTGGTGAAGGATCCATGACTTTTTTCTCCATAAATCGTTCCGTTTTCTCCGTACTCGCTCACGTAGGGTAGCCAGGACGCTAATGTAGTAATGCTGATTCACTGTTTGTCCCTCTGGTACCCAATCAATGTGCACAATCACTTTGATGTCAAAAAAAAAAAAAACAATCATCATTGCCTTGAATTTCGATTTTGACATTCGTGCTTTTTTTGTCGTGGAGAACCAGGAGTTTTCCAATGCATCGATTGGCGTTTAGTTTCGGGATCGTAAGTAAAAAACCACTATTCATCGCAAGTAATAACGTTTTGTAAGAAGGTGGGATCACTTTCAATGATTTCCAGGATGTCAGAACAAATCATTCTTCGGCGTTCCTTCTGTTCAATTGTGAGACACTTTGGAACCATTTTTGAACACACTTTGTTCATTTTGAAACTTTCATGAAGAATCTGCCTAACACTTTCCTTGTCAACTCCTGTTAACTCACACACTGCTCTGATTGTTAAACGGCGATCTTGTCGAACAAGTTTACCGATTTTTTCAATGTTTGCATCAGTTTTTGCTGACAATGGTCTGCCAGTGCGAGTGTCCTCACTGGTGTCTTCGCGGCCATCTTTAAATCGTTTAAACCACTCAAACACTTGTGATCGCGATAAACAATCATCGCCGTACACTTGTTGTAACATTACAAACGTTTCACTTGCAGATTTTCCTAGTTTGAAACAGAATTTGATGTTAACACGCTGTTCTTTCTGTACACTCAACATTTTCCGACGCACAGACAAAACGTCAACTACTTAAAACAGACGCCACGGGCAGACTGAGTGCAGGAGGCAGATGAAACTCGAGCAGTAGGCGTAGCGAGAGTCACGTGACAGGCCACGCGACTTTCAGCCTTATTGCATTCGTTTTATTGTTTCACCAGTACTAGTCCGGTTTTTTTCTAGCCACACCTCGTATTGTCTTGCACGCTCGTACCAAACGGTTTTAGCCGCAAGCTCAAAACTCAAATATTAATCTGCAAAACCGTTCCATACAACTCTCAAAAATTCTCGAGAAAATCGATTTTGTAGATTTCGGGGAGCTAAGGTAAGACGATTGTCGCTACGGGACTTTGCCTTACTGCAATTACAATTTAATGAACACGATGATTTATGTTCTGACTTGACATTTTTTTATTTTATCCAAATGATAGCATAATTACTGAAAACGTTTTTGAATATAGAAGAAAGTGCCTATTACGAGAGACAGCAAGATTCTGATTGAAGTAAGTGCTCAGCTCTGTTGGGAAGTATCAGAACTTACTTCTCACAGCTCCCGACTCATTGTGCAATGAAAATACGATGATTATGGTGCTGGACATTGTCGAGATTCTTTTATTTTAAAAGTGTTTAATTTCAAGTTTTTTGAATGTCTGCACTTGTGGGGCTCTAATATCTGAAGCTGAGTAGGTATCGCAACAGTATCCATATGATTGTCTATTTTTATTTATTTATTTATTTAACTTGATATGACCAGGGCCATCAGGCCTTTCTTGTACAGGAGCAGGATTTCACACATACAGTATATATTACATCATAGTTACCTAAAAAATAAGTTTTACTGTTACGACTAGTACTGAAATGATTTGAGTCTCGCAGTGGTGGTATGAGTTATAGTGACTGTGAACTAAATGAAATAAGCGTCTGGCTTTGTTGGCCGGGAGGCCCCATCCGGGGAAGTTCGGCCTCCGAGTGCGAGTCTTAAAGCAATCGGCCCCACATTGGGCGACTTTAGTGGCGGTGATGAGGATGCAATGATGATGACGGCGACACAACACCCAGTCCACAAGCAGATAATCTCCAATCCGGTCGGGAATTGAACCTAGGCCCGCTGCATGGGAGGTCAGCACGTTACCATTCAGCTAAGCAGGCTGACCTAACAAAGTTAATATTGCTATTACTTTTATTACTGCAACTGCAGCCACTAATAGTGATAATAATAATAATAATAATAATAATAATAATAATAATAATAATGGCAATAGTTGTGCGTTAATAACAATAATGGCAGTGGCAGATAAAAGTAGAATTTATAGGTCAAGAAATAGTTGTTTTCTGATATGCCGAGTTTTGGGAAAAGAAAATTAAAGAAAGCCTCATTCGGTAGGAATACTTGGAAATTAGGAACATCAGCTTCGAAAGAGATCTGTGCAAGGGTAACTAATGTATACAGGGATAATGATAATCTTATCATTGCTTTAATAGCTATGTCATTATCTGTCTTCTGAAGTTGGAGGTGTTATGTAGTTCTCTAATACAGTGGGGGAGGGTGTTCCAGATACTGGTTCCCGCTACTGAGAAGTACTTTGACAAGGTGGCTGAACGATGGAGTGGGACAGTAAGGATTTTACTCTGATGGGAACGGGTATTCCTTCCGTATTGGTCAGACAAGACTGCTAAGGTCGAGGAGATATACGATGGACAGCGTTCAGTGATAAGACGACAGAGCAGACAGGAGCTATGGAAATCTCTGCGCTTGTCTCCACACAACTAGGATAGCTGTGGATATGATGGTAGTATGTGATCAAGGAGTCGAACTTCACAGATACACTACTGGCCATTAAAATTGCTACACCACGAAGATGACGTGCTACAGACGCGAAATTTAACCAACAGGAAGAAGATGCTGTGATATGCAAATGATTAGCTTTTCAGAGCATTCACACAAGGTTGGCGCGGGTGGCGACACCTACAACGTGCTGACATGAGGAAAGTTTCCAATCGATTTCTCATACACAAACAGCAGTTGACCGGCGTTGCCTGCTGAAACGTTGTTAGGATGCCTTGTGTAAGGAGGGGAGAAATGCGTACCAGCACGTTTCCGACTTTGATAAAGGTCGGATTGTAGCCTATCGCGATTGCGGTTTATCGTATCGCGACATTGCTGCTCGCGTTGGTCGAGATCCATAGACTGTTAGCAGAATATGGAATCAGTGGGTTCAGGAGTGTAATACGGAACGCCGTGCTGGATCCCAACGGCCTCGTATCACTAGCAGTCGAGATGACAGGCATCTTATCCGCACGGCTGTAACGGATCGTGCAGCCACGTCTCGATCCCTGAGTCAACAGATGGGGACGTTTGCAAGACAACAACCATCTGCACGAACAGTTTGACGACGTTTGCAGCAGCATGGACTATGAGCTCGGAGACCATGGCTGCGGTTACCCTTGACGCTGCATCACAGGCAGGAGCGCCTGCGATGGTGTACTCAACGACGAGTCTGGGTGGACGAATGGCAAAACATCAATTTTTCGGACGACTCCAGGTTCTGTTTACAGTATCATGATGGTCGTATCCGTGTTTGGTGACATCGCGGTGAACGCACATTGGAAGCGTGTATTCGTCATCGCGATACTGGCGTATCACTCGGCGTGATGGTATGGGGTGCCATTGGTTACACGTCTTGGTCACCTCTTGTTCGCATTGACGGCACTTCGAACAGTGGACGTTACATTTCAGATGTGTTACGACCCGTGGGTCTACCCTTCATTCGATCCATGCGAAACCCTACATTTCTGCAGGATAATGCCCGATCGCTTGTTGTAGGTCCTGAACAGAAAATGTTCGACTGCTGCCCTGGCCAGCACAGTCTCTAGATCGCTCACCAATTGAAAACGTCTGGTCAATGGTGGCCGAGCAACTGGCTCGTCACAATACTCCAGTCACTACTCTTGATGAACTGTGGTATCGTGTTGAAGCTGCATGGGCAGCTGTACCTGTACACGCCATCCAAGCTCTGTTTGACTCAATGCCCAGGCGTATCAAGGCTGTTATTACAGCCAGAGCTGTTGGTTGTTCTGGGTACTAATTTTTCAGGATCTATGCACCCAAACTGAGTGAAAATGTAATCACATGTCAGTTCTAGTATAATATATTTGTCCAATGAATACCCGCTTATCATCTGCATTTCTTCTTGGTGTAACAGTTTTAATGGCGAGTAGTGTATATTCTGAAATAAACAGTGTCTAGAGTGTGCTGAGAATACCAAATTTCGGGCATTCCCTCTCACCACGGACAGCTTAACGACAGAGACCAGCGGCGTAGACTTGTCAGTGCTAACACACAAGCAACACTGTATGAAATAACCGCAGAAATCACTGTGGGACGTACGACGAACATACAGAACAGAGCAGCGAAATTTGGCATTAATGAGTTACGGCAGCAGACGACGGACACGAGTGCCTTTGCAGCGCTTGCAGCGCCTCTCCTTGACTCGAGACCATACCGGCTGGACCCTAGACTTCTGGGAAACTGCGACCTTGTCAGATGAGTCCCGATTTCAATTGGTAAGAGCTGATGATAGGGGTCGAGTGTGATGCGCATCAAGACACGCAACCAAGCTATCAATAAGCACTGTGCAAGCTGTGGTGAGGGGCTTCTTTAAGTGGAATGGACATGGTTCTCTGGAACAACGTAACGTTTCATTGACTGACTGTTATGTTCGGCTACATGGAGACCATTTGCAGCCGTTCAAGGAGTTCACGTTCCGAAACAACGATGGAATTTTTATGGATGACAGTGTGTCGTGTCAACCGGCCACAATGTTTCGCGGCTTGTTTGATGAACATTGTAGACGGTTCATGTGTGTGATTTAGCCATCCAGATTTCCATACATGAATTCCATCTAACATTTCTGGGATGTAATCGGGAGGTGGGCTCGTACACAAAACCCTGCACCGTAGTTATGGACGGCTATGGAAGTAGCATGGCTCCGTATTTCATCAGGAGGCCTCCAGCAACTTGTTGGGACCATGCCACATCCAGTTTTTGCACTACGCCGGACAAAATTGGATCCAACACGATAATAGGAGCCATCTCATGTCTTGTGTCACCTGAGTGTACAGTATCAGCGGTGTAACTACTTGACACAATCGCACAGATTAAATATGTAGGCGTAACATTGCAAAGGGATATGAAACGGACCGAGCGCGTGAGAGCGGTGGTGAGGAAGAAGAATGGTCGACTTCGCTTTATTGGGAGAAACCTGGAAAAGTTTAGCTCGTCTATAAAGTAGGCCACGTCTTAGAAACACGTGCGACACATTCTCAAGTACTAATCGAGAGGTTTTGATCCCTACCAGGTCAGATTAGAGGAAGACATCGAAATAGTTCACAGGCTCCTGCTAGATATTTTACCGGTGGGTTGAATACTAACGCGAATTCTTTACAGACGAATGGAAAAACTGGTAGAAGCGGACCTCGGGGAAGATCAGTTTGGATTCCGTAGAAATGTTGGAACACGTGAGGCAATACTGACCTTACGACTTATCTTAGAAGAAAGATTAAGAAAAGGCAAACCTACGTTTCTAGCATTTGTAGACTTAGAGAAAGCTTTTGACAACGTTAACTGGAATACTCTCTTTCAAATTCTGAAGGTGGCAGGGGTAAAATACAGGGAGCGAAAGGCTATTTACAATTTGTACAGAAACCAGATGGCAGTTATAAGAGTCGAGGGGCATGAAAGGGAAGCAGTGCTTGGGAAAGGAGTGAAACAGGGTTGTAGCCTCTCCCCGATGTTATTCAATCTGTATATTGAGCAAGCAGTAAAGGAAACAGAAGAAAAATTCGGAGTAGGTATTAAAATCCATGGAGAAGAAATAAAAACTTTGAGGTTCGCCGATGACATTGTAATTCTGTCAGAGACAGCAAAGGACTTGGAAGAGCAGTTGAACGGAATGTTCAGTGTCTTGAAAGGAGGATATAAGATGAACATCAACAAAAGCAAAACGAGGATAATGGAATGTAGTCAAATTAAGTCGGGTGATGCTGAGGGAATTAGATTAGGAAATGAGACACTTAAAGTACTAAAGGAGTTTTGCTGTTTGGGGAGCAAAATAACTGATGATGGTCGAAGTAGAGAGGATATAAAATGTAGCCTGGCAATGGCAAGGAAAGCGTTTCTGAAGAAGAGAAATTTGTTAACATCGAGTATAGATTTAAGTGTCAGGAAGTCATTTCTGAAAGTATTTGTATGGAGTGTAGCCATGTATGGAAGTGAAACATGGACTATAAATAAGTTAGACAAGAAGAGAATAGAAGCTTTCGAAATGTGGTGCTACAGAAGAATGCTGAAGATAAGGTGGATAGATCACGTAACTAATGAGGAGGTATTGAATAGGATTGGGGAGAAGAGAAGTTTGTGGCACAACTTGACAAGAAGAAGGGAGCGGTTGGTTGGGCATATTCTGAGGCATCAAGGGATCACAAATTTAGCATTGGAGGGCAGCGTGGAGGGTAAAAATCGTAGAGGGAGACCAAGAGATGAATACACTAAGCAGATTCAGAAGGATGTAGGTTGCAGTAGGTACTGGGAGATGAAGAAGCTTGCACAGGATAGAGTAGCATGGAGAGCTGCATCAAGCCAGTCTCAGGACTGAAGACCACAACAACAACAACAGGTTGAATCAACACTCTACGTAGTATCACTGTAACGCTCCATGAACCCGAACAGGAATTCCTGAAGGAAAGAGGACATTCTTTCACAAACCACTACTCAGGAAGTTAAGATAATCGGCATTTACAACAGACTGCAGTAGATCCTATTGCCATTAACATACCGCTCGCGTAAGGACTGCAAAGATAAGTCAAATCAGGCTCGTACGAAAGGACATGGACAGCCGTTTCTCTCTCGCTCCTTTTTAGAGAGGAGCGGGAAGGGAGTGACTGCTTACAAACCGTATGTAGTCTCACGAGACGTAAATGTAGAATGTTGTCATTATTTCTAAAGGCGAAAGTTGCCATTTGCGGATATTATCTTTTGTTCTCCACAAGGTGAACGGGCTTGCCGCTTTCATATCGCGCCGTGTTCATGTCACAGCACTGTCAGTAACCGGCTGTGTAGCGTATTTCTGGTGGTCATTGTTTCCGAGTCGACCTAGACACGTGTGACAGGCGCACTCTAAATTAACGAGGGCCGGGACAAGTGGAAGTGCGAATGACATTTCACTTACGGGAGAGAGAAATTACAAAACCCTCCAAACCCTAGTGACATTCAGAATCTTCGTACGACAATTTACTGAACGTCCTGGATCCTTTCAGTATACTAACATTCTGCAGTTTCAGTGGGGGTGATAAATCACATGATTAGCATTCAGTGTACAGCCGGAAATACGAGGGCAGTTCAATAAGTAATGCAACACATTTTTTTTCTGAAACAGGGGTTGTTTTATTCAGCATTGAAATACACCAGGTTATTCCCCAATCTTTTAGCTACACAACACTATTTTTCAACGTAATCTCCATTCAATGCTAAGGCCTTACGCAACCTTGAAATGAGGGCCTGTATACCTGCACGGTACCATTCCACTGGTCGATGTCGGAGCCAACGTCGTACTGCATCAATAACTTCTTCATCATCCGCGTAGTGCGTCCCACGGATTGCGTCCTTCATTGGGCCAAATATATGGAAATCCGACGGTGCGAGATCGGGGCTGTAGGGTGCATGAGGATGAACAGTCCACTGAAGTTTTGTGAGCTCCTCTTGGGTGCGAAGACTTGTGTGAGGTCTTGCGTTGTCATGAAGAAGGAGAAGTTCGTTCTGATTTTTGTGCCTACGAACACGCTGAAGTCGTTTCTTCAATTTCTGAAGAGTAGCACAATACACTTCAGAGTTGATCGTTTGACCATGGGGAAGGACATCGAACAGAATAACCCCTTCAGCGTCCCAGAAGACTGTAACCATGACCTTACTGGCTGAGGGTATGGCTTTAAACTTTTTCGTGGTAGGGGAGTGGGTGTGGCGCCACTCCATTGATTGCTGTTTTGTTTCAGGTTCGAAGTGATGAACCCATGTTTCATCGCCTGTAACAATCTTTGACAAGAAATTGTCACCCTCAGCCACATGACGAGCAAGCAGTTCCGCACAGATGGTTCTCCTTTGCTCTTTATGGTGTTCGGTTAGACAACGAGGGACCCAGCGGGAACAAACCTTTGAATATCCCAACTGGTGAACAATTGTGACAGCACTACCAACAGAGATGTCAAGTTGAGCACTGAGTTGTTTGATGGTGATCCGTCGATCATCTCGAACGAGTGTGTTCGCACGCTCCGCCATTGCAGGAGTCACAGCTGTGCACGGCCGGCCCGCACGCGGGAGATCAGTCAGTCTTGCTTGACCTTGCGGCGATGATGACACACGCTTTGCCTAACGACTCACCGTGTTTTTGTCCACTGCCAGATCACCGTAGACATTCTGCAAGCGCCTATGAATATCTGAGATGCCCTGGTTTTCCGCCAAAAGAAACTCGATCACTGCCCGTTGTTTGCAACGCACATCCGTTACAGACGCCATTTTAACAGCTCCGTACAGCGCTGCCACCTGTCGGAAGTCAATGAAACTATACGAGACGAAGCGGGAATGTTTGAAAATATTCCACAAGAAATTTCCGGTTTTTTCAACCAAAATTGGCCGAGAAAAAAAATGTGTTGCATTACTTATTGAACTGCCCTCGTATACTGCCGGAAAAAAATTAGTAGCCGCGCGGGGTTAGCCGAGTGGTCTACGGCGCTGGAGTCATGGACTGTGCTGCTGGTCCCGGCGGTGGTTCGAGTCCTCACTCGGGCATGGGTGTGTGTGTTTGTCTTTAGGATAATTTAGGTTAAGTAGTGTGTAAGCTTAGGGACTGATGACCTTAGAAGTTAAGTCCCATAAGATTTCACACACATTTAAACATTTTTGAAAGACATTAGTAGACCCTACGAGGGGTTTCAGAGTCACTCAAGATTTATTGTTGCAAAGTGCATATGGAGTACATGAAATGATTGCATTTCCAGGTGAATCGCAGGAGTTGATTTGTGGTACCAGGTGTCGAACAAGCACCCATATTAATACATGGTGTATCCTCCACGGGTGGAAATACAGGCGAGGACTGGCATCCAGTCGATCGTACATATGGCGAATACTGTACTGCGATCCGTTGTTCCACTCCTGCTCGACCTGTTCACGTACTACTGTGAGTGTCGCTGGTTGACGAGTCGCACGAGTAACTCTTCGTCCCGTCGACTGGAGCAAGTCCAGAGATCGTGTGGTCAGAGAAGTTGCAGCACGTCTTGCAGAGCACCTAGAGTTTCACGGTCGATGTGTGAGCGAGCATTATCCTATTGTAACAATACATCACCTTGCATGATCCCCTCGCTTCTAAACTGATGCTGTTATTACTCAGGTTACCTGCGAGTCCGTAGAGGGTGGTATATGTGATGTACAGTATAATGGTCAGCATTTCCATCCGGAATTTGCGAGTGCAAGTCGGACCTTCCTCGATCCGCCTTGTTGGGTCGTGTTGTCGGATTTCCTCCTACCTGTGCCCGGTGCAGCTCTCGTAAATGTCGTCCTGTGCAGATTTTTCATTGGTGCATTGGATGTCTCTGTCGGTGGAAGCTAATTATCTGAAATTACTGTTGATCAACTTTGGGGTATCTATTTACTCGAAATTAACATTCAGAATGCCGTAATATCACTTTTATTCATTTTAGGTCAATAATGAAACACTCATGTGACAAACTACTCGTAACCGAGAGCATGGCTACCATCGAACAAGACAGGAAGAGCTCTTAACACCGACTGCCGACTTTGGCGCGCAGTCCGTATCTCTTACTAGTTTCGTCACAGTTCGTGGATTTCCGATCAAGTTCGTACTTACGAAGATAAGCATTTGTTAATGAACGGGCGCGAATTTTAATGAGTCAAAATTATGATAAATAGTTTTAAACATCCAGAGGCTCCTCCTAGTATTCATGTTGTCATAAATGACTTTAATTATTAAATATAAATAAACAACATCGGTGACTTTGGCGCCAAGGTGGCGGTAGTTCCCGTCATGTATATTTCCCAGGCTGACGCGTGTTGCTACGGTCGAGTGCCGAGCCCCACCCCACTACGCGCGAAATATGGTCGCTTCGTCACCTAGCCAGCGTGGGAAATGCTCTCCGACTCATGGCCAGCTACGGACTACAGCACTTTCTGTCGTGAATACATCAATAAGAGACAATAATTTATTAAAACTGGTAAAAATGTCTTCCTCGCGTAAGAGGCACCTTACAACCATCCTGTTGCAAGAACGTCAAAAGATGGGTCCAAAATCGATCTGTATGTACCGAGTGGTGGTAAAGACCCCTCCAGAAGCACCGAAGGTGAACGAGGGCTTTAGCTTATTGCACCTCAGACCATAAGTCCTGGGATGGGGCCAGTGTGGCTTGGACGAATGCACTGTACGAGACAGCGCTCACCAGATGTACGTCGTAAAAGCAGATGATCATCACCTGTGTGCAGGCAGAGCGTGCCTTAAACGCTAAGGACCACGCCGCGCCATTCCATCTACTAAGTGATTCTCTGTCTGCACTAGTCGAGCTATGTACACTACTGGTCATCCAAATTGCTAGACCAGTAAGAAATGCAGATGATAAACGGGCATTCATTGGACAAATATATTATACTAGAACTGACATGTGATTACATTTTCACGCAATTTTGGTGCATAGATCCTGATAAATCAGTACCGAGAACAACCACCTCTGGCCGTAATAACGGTCTTGACGCCTGGGCATTGAGTCAAGTAGAGCTCGGATGGCGTGTACAGGTACAGCTGCCCATGCAGCGTCAACACGATACCACAGTTCATCAAGAGTAGTGACTGGTGTATTGTGACGAGCCAGTTGCTCGGCCACCATTGACCAGACGTTTTCAATTGATGAGAGATCTGGAGAATGTGCTGGCCAGGACAGCAGTAAAAAATTTTCTGTATCCAGAAAGGTAGTACAGGACCTGCAATACGCGGTCGTGTATTATCCTGCTGAAATGTAGGGTTTCGCAGGGATCGAATGAAGGATAGACCCACGGGTCGTAACACATCTGAAATGAAATGTAACGTCCACTGTTCAAAGTGCCGTCAATGCGAACAAGAGGTGACCGAGACGTGTAACCAATGGCACCCAATACCATCACGCCTGGTGACACGCCAGTATGGCGATGACGAATACACGCTTCCAATGTGCGTTCACAGAGAAGTCTCCAAACACGGATGCGACTATCATGGTGCTGTAAACGGAACCTGGATTCATCCGAAAAAAATAACGTTTTGCCATTCGTGCACCCAGGTCCGTCTTTGATTACACCATCGCAGGCGCTCCTGTCTGTGATGCAGCGTCAAGAGTAACCGCAGCCATGGTCTCCGAGCTGATAGTCCATGCTGCTGCAAACGTCGTCGAACTGTTCCTGCAGATGGTTATTGTCTTGCAAACGTCCCCATCTGTTGACTCAGGGATCGAGACGTGGCTGCACGATCCGTCACAGCCATGCGGATAAGATGCCTGTCATCTCGACTGCTAGTGATACGAGGCCGTATGGATCAAGCACGGCGTTCCGTATTACCGGACGAAACCCACCGATTCCATATTCTGTCAGCACGTTGTAAGTGTCGCCATCGGCGCCAACCTTGTGTGAATGCTCTGAAAAGCTAATCATTTGCATATTACAGCATCTTCTTCCTGTCGGTTAAATTTCGCGTCTGTAACGCGTCATCTTTGTGGTGTAGCAATTTTAATGGCCAGTAGTGTATGTCAATACTTTGCATGAGTAAAAGACAGGCCAAAGGTGCGCGTGTCCGTAGTCCCACTGCTAATAACCGGTTGGCAACAGTGCGTGTTCACGAAATTTGCTGGAATAGCTGATGTGAGATAGTATCATTTTTCCTTGTATACATTCCTTTAAATTTGTATAAATTTCTTTAAATTTGTATAAATTTCTTTAAATTTGTATAAATTTCTTTAAATTTGTATAAATTTCTTTAAATTTGTATAAATTTCTTTAAATTTGTATAAATTTCTTTAAATTTGTATAAATTTCTTTAAATTTGTATAAATTTATTATATACCTACAGCACGAGGGTTGTGTTGCCACCACAAGAGGCTTAGATATCAGGGTCTTAATAGCTGTATTACATCCACTGGACATAAGTCTTTGGCTCTGAGCACTATGGGACTTAACATCTGTGGTCATCAGTCCCCTAGAACTTAGAACTACTTAAACCTAACTACCCTAAGGACATCACACACATCCATGCCCGAGGCAGGATTCGAACCTGCGACCGTAGCGGTCTCGCGGTTCCAGACTGAAGCGCCTAGAACCGCACGGCCACACCGGCCGGCATAAGTCTTTATTTAAACAATTAACCATCAAATGTTTGCCATCCAATTGGAAAATGTGCTTGAATTTTGCTGAAGGGAGGGGGCTATTATGGTGTCGCCCCACTAGAGGTTGGTCATTTTTATAGGCAATAAAAGGTATTCGCTAGGGTTCCAAATACCTAGTTTCAGCTACTTTTCAAGGTGATCCAACCACATTTCCTACATACACAGAATTAGGGATATCACCTAGTTTATTATGCTGATACAAAACACTCACAATGCCAGAGGTCTGGAAGAGAGGAAAACTGTTCTAGGCTGCTAGAGAGAGGAAGGAGTGTGCTTTATTTATTTTTATGAACAATTTATTTAGCTACGGATTTCACCTAATTTATTTATTACGCTGATGCAAAACACTCACCCTAACGTGCTTAGAGTCACTATATGCAGTTTACAAACCTCAAAACTACTTCTATATGACGGCCGGAGTGGCCGAGAGGTTCTAGGCGCTAAAGCCTGGAACCGCGCGACCGCTACGGTCGCAGATTTGGATGATGCCTCGGTCATGGATGTGTGTGATGTCCTTAGGTTAGTTAGGTTTAAGTAGTTCTAAGTTCTAGGGGACTGAAGACGTCAGACGTTAAGTACTATAGTGCTCACAGCCATTTTACTCCTAAATAATAATACATTACACTGATACGCTAAGACTCGTAAATTACGAAGTCGCACAGTGGTTAGCACACTAAACTCGCATTCGGGAGGACGACAGTTCAGTCTTGCGTTCGGCCCCATCGTGATTTAGGTTTTCCGTGATTTCCCTAAATCGCTCCAGGAAAATGCCGTGATGGTTCCTTTGAAAGGGCACGGCCGATTTCCTTCCTCGTCCTTCCCTAATCCGATGAGACCAATGACCTCGCTGTCTGGTCTTCTCCTTCAAACAACACACTCCTAAATCACCGAAATAATCCAGTAGATACCATGCAACGTGCAATCTACTCGTGGATCACCAAACTAGTGCATGCAAACACGCTCACAACGCTTAATCACTCGAAAATAATTCATTGCACAAACACTCACTGCAAGTAAAAAGCCCAACTTATCAACCACTCGAACCCTGATTATACTGGATGGAAAGCCTAAGTGCACCCCAAGTCCCCTACTAACGCATGGAAACTGTCCAGATGCAGGAGAGGAAGGTTAGGTTAGTGTACTTTATTTTGCTCGGGAAACTGTCGCAAATATCCATCCTAATTACATAATTAATCACAAAGATCGCTCCTAATGACACAATTATTTGCACAGCGCTGCATAAGGACGGCTTAAAATCGCAAATATAACTATACAACTCACCTTATCCTGCTTTAATTACACAACTATATGTATAGTACTGCACAAGAACGGCAGTACTCCACAAAAACTGACTACTCGTGTTATCCTGTTTGGGAAAGAATTATACCGCGCGAAACCAGCGACAAAAACACTCAAACTCTACCCTACACCTACAAGCTAGGGGAAAGACATTCAACTGCTGTTCGACAGAGAGGAGTTTAAAAAGTCTATTAGCTCCAAGCATATACCATCTATGCCTGTTTGACGTCGAAGTTCACTACACACGCCTACTAAAAAAATCACCCTAACCGAAGCCAGTGGGAGATCCTCGTCCTAAAAGACTCCCTTCTCATCCATTTACAACCACAAACTATGAGATCGCCAACAGTCTCATGGCACCTGCCTCGCCGAAATGGTTCACCGCGGAAGTCCCGCTTTCCCTCCAAATGCATCCTGTTCCTCTCAAACTGTACTGACCTATTGGCAAAGAAGCACCACTGTCACAGGCCCCAGACTTGTTCGACGTTACGTAGTACGCTCGAGCAGGGCCCGACGAGAACCACCATTCAGCGTTCGATCATTATTTTTTATCATCAACTTCGCTCCTATAATAAAGTAGAACACTTTCGATCACAATAAAAGTCCTATTTTTCACGGAAATAGACTAATTCCAGTTTTATGAGCAAAAAACTATATAGTTTTTCACGTTAGACTTAGAAACTTGTCACCTCTGCAAACACATTTACGTCTAAACCGATATTTCCACTCGCGAATGCAGATTTCTGTCATTTAGCTGATTCCCAATCACGCCCTATAATTTACAAAGTCAAATAACGTCTTTCTTACATCTAGACAACCGACAAACGTGTCTTACACCTGCTAGATGCACACTCCACAATCTACCTCCTCTCATCAAAATAAGAAGTCAAATGCGAAGAAGCACTCGACCAAACAATTTACATGATAACGGAATAATGACCCAGCACAAACACACATCCATATTCAATCTTGTCAAATTCCCACTTGATCACGAAAGCTTTCCAGCACATAGTAAGTATTAGTTCGCTACTCGGTCGTCTAGACGACTACACTACACGGTTAAGTCAAATACATTCCCGCATTGCAGCAACCATTTCCATTTCGATGCTCCCCCCCCCCCCCCCCCCCCCCCCCGCCATTAGCGGGAGCCTTGAATCATTCCTACCACATGCCACGCATGGACAGAATCATCCTACCAAATCGAACACATACATATTGGATCGCTATACTTACAACTGAATGACATTCGACAATGACCGAAGTATCCGAAATACACCCTGTTTACGGCTCTGGAAATAGAAATATCGGTACCATTCTTATCACTTGACATACTCTCCCCTTTGCTATCACAATAGAAACCGTCTTTACAACTGGACATAGTCATCTCCTTTACACATCTCAGAACACAACACATACTTTATAAACCAGATGCTAAGGAACGTGTTATGAAACTGGTATTTTCAACCCCCTCAAGCCACCGTAGCTAGATATTTATCCAGTATTTGTAAAGCATGCCATGCCAGAGGTTCAGTGATATATCGACTGGGCTATAGGTGATGCTTGATTGAGAAGGATCAGGAACAGTGGATGATGTGCTAATTGAGGTAGTAAGAAATGTACACGAGCTTTTCAGATCTCTAGTGCTACGCTATCCGCTAGAAATGCAGTATGTGATTTTGAATCAAGTCCTCGCATTCAAGCACATACCTGCGTAGGATCCTATGGATAAGTCGTTTATTACAGCCACTAATGAATCATATTTCTAGCACTCTCGTATCTCAAAAAGAGTCACCTTTCTCGAGCCGATCTGTTACAGTAAATATCCGACCTCCTTTTAGTTAGCCCCCCGTGCAACTACTGCCATTTCTCCAGCTTTACGCATGTGATCGTTCCAATTTAAATCGCAGCTTAGTAGTAGTCGGGGGAAAATATGTCTACCACCTTCTGCAACCCATGTAGAAACAAGCTAAGCAGTGTTACTGCGACAGGACTGTGTTACAAGTACTACAGATCCACTTCCATTCACATCTGTCATCCCTATTCTGTACCATCCAACAGAGAAATATTACTAACTATAAAAGCTCCACTAGCTTCACCCGGTAGAGAACTCGATAAGATTTTCACCGCATCTCTCTCCTACCAGATATCGAAAACAAAATATCGCATGCGTGTAGGCATCGAGCACATGTGACGATGCTATTAAATATTCACTTTTCGATCAACTGCACACCTCAGTTTAAAGTTTCATCACATCTACCGTAGGGCGATGATCGTATCCCAAGGACTATACTGTAAGTCGCAAGAGACACGCTCTGTGACCCTGTCTCGTTGTTTGAAACATTGATTTTTCTACTCTAACACGCTTTGTGCATTGTCAAACATTTTGTTTATTTTTCGTGCCACGACTTCGAGGTCTGTATAAGGTTCAAAACTGACATTAACACTTCCTCTCGCAGAAAACTAGACCTCTCACGGTGACGCGATTGACATCAGCTGATGACGCGAGTACCGCTACTCAAGATCGCGGGAGAGTGACGCGCCTCCGTGCCAAGATTACTCCATTCTTCCCTGCTTAGTGCCGAACACCTCCAATTCTGAATTCCAATTTTCCTTATGTCCTATATGACACCTTCCTCCCACCTCAGCTTTGGTCTTCCAACTCTCCTGATTCCCTCAGGCAATGCGCTGAATATCTTCGTAATAATTCTGTCGTTTGATTCAGTGCATGTCCTGCTCATTCCTGCCATTTAATCTCAACGTAGCTGAGAATGTCTCTTCTTTATACAGATTATATAATTCATAGTTGAATCTCTTCAAAAAAAAATGGTTCAAATGGCTCTGAGCACTATGGGACTCAACTGCTGTGGTCATCAGTCCCCTAGAACTTAGAACTACTTAAACCTAACTAACCTAAGGACAACACACACATCCATGCCCGAGGCAGGATTCGAACCTGCGACCGTAGCAGTCGCACGGTTCCTGACTGCGCGCCTAGAACCGCGAGACCACCGCGGCCGGCTTGAATCTCTTCCTTCAGACACTGTTTACTTCTGGTGGCCCAAGGATTTGCCTCAAGATTTTTCTTTCAAATATACCCAGTTGCTTTACGTCAAATTTGATCATCCATATTTCAGCACTGTATGCTACCAATGGCCTTACTAAAGCTTTATACAACGTGAGTTTAGTATTTCAGATGTTTTTTGAGGCCATGATAGTACTTGTTAGCGAATAGTACTTGTTAGGGAATAGTACTTGTTAGCGAATAGTACTTGTTAGCGGATAGTACTTGTTAGCGGACGTTTTTGGATTTCAGAGCCGACTTGTTCTTGTACTTCTGGCCTAAGATAAGTGAAACAGCGCGTAATATCAAGCTTATATAAACCATTTTCTATGGATGGGGCTTATTTGGATAATCTTACTTAGTTACGGGCATATACTTAGGTCAAGACTCGTAAAGGCCTTTTTCAGTGCTCTTGGCGTTCTTGCAGTTACATCTATATCATCTGCATATGCCAGCTATTGAACTGGAATCGTACAGGATAATTCCTCTTCATTTGATGCCCGCATTTATTATAACCTTTTCCAAGACTGTATTAAACGGCAGTTAGTATAATGCATCCCCGCCGGCCGAAGTGGCCGAGCGGTTCTAGGCGCTTCAGTCTGGAACTGCGCGGCCGCTACGGTCGCAGGTTCGAATCCTGCCTCGGGCATGGATGTGTGTGATGTCCTTAGGTTAGTTAGGTTTAAGTTGTTCTAAGTTCTGGGGGACTGATGACCTCAGATATTAAGTCCCATAGAGCTCAGAGCCATTTGAACCATTTTATAATGCATCCCCCTGTCGTATGCTATGTTTTATGGTCACAGAACTTGATAATTGTATTTAAATTTGTCTCATGGTATTTTCCATAGTAGCTTCCACTAAGACAATAAATTTATCGGCAATAGCTAATTCTTCCACTGCTATATACAGTTCCCCTCTGTCAATACTGTCTTAGGCTGATCTGAAGTGTATAAGGAGGTGAGACTATATATACATCCCGAATTCTTTGCGTTTTAACTATTTGCCGTATCGTGAAGATCTGGTCGATAGTAGATCCGCCAAGAACAGATCCACATTGTTAGTGGCCAACTGCACTTCCTACATAGAGTGCAAGACTATTAAAAATGATATTAGAAAATATTTTTTATACTGTAGGTAACATGAAGATTTCACTGTAATTAGAGTACGACAAATGGTTATGGAGACGTATAACACCGTATAGATCAGCTGACACCACGCTGTTGAAGGTCTTATTTTCCTCTTTACCCACGATGATGCATGTATTATGCTCAGATGTATCATAAGTTTGGACTGACCCTTTGCTTTGTCTTTGTCCTTTTTGTAAACTGTTTAGTAACAGTCTTTTTCGGTACCCATAACAAACGTTTCTTAAGCATCCCTTGTCTTAGTGCCATCTTGTAAGGTTTTTAGTATATTTTAGGGTGTTCAAGGAAAGTGGCGTAAACTCTGTTTTCATTCGTTGTCACATTTCACATGTGTACTTGATATTTTTCAAACAGAGGTTTTTGATAGTCGATATGTTACGCCACAGAGGTTTCGAGTACAAATACTATGATCTTTATCGTAGATAAAGAGGAGACTTAAATGTCTTGAGGAAGATTTAACTATAAGAACTCTGATCATTAGTTGTCGGTAGTCTTCTCACTACAGTGAGCATTCTAAGCTAAGCTAGTGAGGAAGTTGGGTGTTGGCTGTGCGACTGAGCGGTCAGAAATAGCTTGCAGAGAACAGGGATAAAGATGCAGAGAAGAATGAATTTTAAATTAAGACTTGGTAAAGAGTAATTTCGGAAGCGAAGTAGTTCAGGTACAGTTGTTGCCGCATTACTTGCTTGCGCGTAATGGAGATGTGTTTGTAAGACGGGCAGTTGTAGTGAAATTCTTTCTGACTGGTTTGTATTAGCTTGTTCATTGTTCAGACGAGATTTAGTAAAGTTACGAGTTCCCATGGCTTTCCCTCATATCTTACAGATTTTGCTACTCCTTTACCATTTTGGTAACTAATTTTTTGGCAGAGAGGTATTTCTTATGAAAGATAACTTTTTTAACGATGACTGTAATAATCAGACAATGAGTTTGTTTTTGCAGTGAAGTTGTTTTAAGGTCAATTACTTTTTTAATTTAACAAGTTCAAAATAGAGAATTTTATCCTCACGAAAATATTTTATTGTCTCATTATGTGTGTCGCCGCTCTGCTCGGTGCGGAACACAGCTGCAAAACGTAAAAGCAAAGCATGATGTGTTTAGAACAGTTACACGCCCTTGCACTGCACAATATTTTCTTTCCTATTTAGCTTGCAAGGTGCTGCGACGAATATTTTGTGCTCATCACATCTAGCAGTACCAAGTTTTCGTTGCCACAGGTAACCCAGATGAAAATTTGTTATGGCCAGTTATATTACAATTAGCTTTGCTTTTCAGAATTTATTATCAGAGTCAGTTTAGGTGAAGTTTATTTCAGATTTCATTTCATAAACGGATAGTTATTCTCAGAGTGCAGTGTTGCATTTGCGTGCATATTATTCTGGATCTGGAATTTTGTTCATTCAGATTTTGTACGTAAATTGTCTGAGCGTTTTTGTAGAAACATTTTGGTTATTTACTCTTTCAAAAATCGATTGGTAATTTTATATAGCATTTTCATTCTGTTAGGTTGTGTGTTAGAATTGCATGTCCTGCACTGTGACGTCATGCGTTGTAGCACTGCTCGCTGTACCGCCCAATACAGTTTGCTAATCACTTTAGCAAAGTTAATGAAAAATGCAGTTACACAATTTTAGTTTTGGCTCCTCCTTTACTAAATAGCGTTTCTACAATTACACCACTTGCATGGTTCAGCATTACAACCCAGACATACACGAGTATCGAATATAGCAATTCAGATTAATCCATTTTCAGTTCACAAAAATAAACAAGTAGCGAAATTACTTTACCCACCATGTGTGCAGGTACGTCTTAAATTTGGACTGTCCCTTTACTCCTACCTTTGGATCTTTGTTTGAACTATGTAGTAGCAGAAAGTGTTTTCCAGTATCAATAACACCTGTTTCTTCTATATCTATTGTCTTCGTGCCATGTTCCTCTGTGTGCAAGCTCCCTTTACTTGACCTCTTGCCAGCAGAGATCGCAGCAGCTTGTGGCAATGTCTTCTGGTGCCGACGATACAACCTGAATTACCAACATCGGCCCACTTAACACGCTAACAATGTGACGGGTAGGTATTCACTACTCGTGCTGTGCATGCGCACGGGACATTTTTCGCTGACTGTGACCATTGCCGCTCTGACTGCGGACTCCTCGTGTTGTGACTGCTGTATGTTCAAATTTTCGATTTATGTATATCTCATTTTGGCATTAGTTTCTAGCTGTACATTGTTGTAATTTGCTTTATTCGTGGCAGAATAAACTCGATCTGTTGAGCCGCATATCGCATAAAAAAAATGGTTCAAATGGCTCTGAGCACTATGGGACTTAACATCTTAGGTCATCAGTCCCCTAGAACTTAGAACTACTTAAACCTAACTAACCTAAGGACATCACACACATCCATGCCCGAGGCAGGATTCGAACCTGCGACCGTAGCAGTCCCGCGGTTCCGGACTGCAGCGCCTAGAACCGCAATACCACCGCGGCCGGCTCATATCGCATATACCTCCAGCTGTCCATCATATGCAATCAAAGTCCTGAAGCAGTGAACCGTAATATACGAAAAAATGTGACATTTAAAATTTATCTGATAGCTTTTACGCCATTGACTAAATTGAAATGTGTGCTATTAAATAAGTTTCTGTTTCGTGTATGCAAAACTGTCTCGTGCTATTTTGTCTAAAACTGACATGGTGAGACCGTGGTTGTGTACAATTAATGTAGGTTAATTCTTATAAAGAAATCTGAAATCTTTGTGATAACTTCCCATGTGGCACATTCTTTTTGGTTTGTTTGTGTGTGTGTGTGTGTGTGTTTGTGTGTGTGTGTGTGGTGCTTTGCACAATATGGTGATGTACAAAAAACATAAGTGCTGGATATAATTTGGAATATTCGCAAAATACAATCCTGCAACTTCGCTACAAAATCGCGCGCAATTTTCGACGGCACCAACACACCAAGAATATTTCGCCACAGTGGAGAATAAAAATCGAAAATTGATGATTATGTAATGTGTATCTTGCAAATCATGTGAACAGCCGTTTGATGATGAACTTGCCAGTTCGAAACCGGTTACGGCGCTGTTTACCTAAATAAATAGCAGTATTAATAGTGCCTGGTTGCTGTCTTCTTCTTTGTAAGAATTAACCTACATCAACACTGTCTCGTATGGACTGAAGGTGTGGTCTGTTTTTTGTATGTGTATTTCGTATAGTAAGTTGTCCGCCTGCTTAGCTGGGTGGTTACATGCTTGCCTCCCATGCACTGGGCCCCGGGTTCGATTCCCGGCCGGGTCGGAGATTTTCTCCGTTCGTGCACTGGCTGTTGTGTTGTCCTCCTCATCATTTCATCATCAGCGGCCGCAAGTCGCCCAATGTGGCGCCGAATGAAGTAAGACTTGAGCTCGGAGGCCGAACCCGAATGGGACATCCCCGCCAACAATTTCATACGATCATTTTCATTTTTATATAAGAAGTTAAAAACTTGATTGAAACTAATCATAAACGTGCACGTGTAAGATCGCGTTAAATATTTCTCCAA
Source organism: Schistocerca americana (assembly GCF_021461395.2). Classification (NCBI taxonomy): domain Eukaryota; kingdom Metazoa; phylum Arthropoda; class Insecta; order Orthoptera; family Acrididae; genus Schistocerca; species Schistocerca americana. The sequence continues at coordinate 486,057,249 of NC_060124.1, read as the reverse complement.
TGTAGGAAATCGATTTTGCCATGTTGCCCATTGTCCCGACGAATGTACTGAAATATACGAATATGCACGTAACCACACTCACGATGAAGGCATATTTAAAACACAATACCTCCGAACCTATCAAATTTAAAGTTGTTTTTCTCATTCATCAATTTCTGTGTTTGGTCGGCGTTCGCAGAATGCAGCAACTCCAATGGCCTTGTTATTTGCCTCCATACGGTCCTGTGTTGTGCAGGTTCGCTCCAGTAGAGGGCATATGAGCGAGTGGCTCAGATCTAGAGTTGTTCCGCTTTCGCAAGACACTCTCCATCAGCGGCATGGTCGGTTTGCAAGGAGGGACGACTGACTGATCTAGGAGGATTATTCAAAAGTTATATACACTGTAAGAAAGAACTGAAGAAAATAATTTGCTTCACAAAATACCTTTCCAGGCTTTCAATATAATCTCCTTCCTCGATTACGGCACCTTCCCAACATTTTGGCACCTTCTGAATTCCGGACAGGGCACCTTCGTCGTTGCGCTGTCTGACTGCTCGCGTCGGCTCACTAGACGCTTCATCAGTCTTATCTAGATTTCATCAAAGCAAGAATTCTGTTCAGAGACTGTTCTCCTTCTGTTCTATAACGCCAAAGCAATTGTTCTGCGATTCGTCTGGACCTGCATTCTGTTCTTCACTCATATCGTACGAAACCCGTCTGGCAGCAATTTTTCTCCTCTTTAAATTTTCAATTGAGTCTATAAACTGAATTTGAACCTTTTAGCCCCATATGCAGGGTGGTCCATTGATAGTGACCGGGCCAAATATCTCACGAAATAAGCATCAAACGAAAAAACTACAAAGAGCGAAACTCGTCTAGCTTGAAGGGGGAAACCAGATGGCGCTATGGTTGGCCCGCTAGATGGCGCTACCATAGGTCAAACTGATGTCAACTGCGTTTTTTTAAAACAGGAACCCCCATTTTTATTACATATTCGTGCAGTACGTAAAGAAATATGAATGTTTTAGTTGGACCACTTTTTTCGCTTTGTGATAGATGGCCCTGTAATAGTCACAAACGTATAAGTACGTGGTATCACGTAACATTCAGCCAGTTCGGACGGTATTAACTTCTTGATACATTACTCGTGTTAAAATGGACCGTTTACCAATTGCGGAAAAGGTCGATATGGTGTTGATATATGGCTATTGTGATCGAAATGCCCAACGGGCGTGTGCTACGTATGCTGCTCAGTATCCTGGACGACATCATCCAAGTGTCCTAAACGTTCGCCGGATAGTTACGTTGTTTAAGGAAACAGGAAGTGTTCAGCCACATGTGAAATGTCAACCACGATCTGCAACAAATGATGATGCCCAAGTAGGTGTCTTAGCTGCTGTCGCGGCTAATCCACACATCTGTAGCAGACAAACTGCGCGAGAATAGGGAATCTCAAAAATGTCGGTGTTGAGAATGCTACAACATCGATTGCACCCGTACCATATTTCTGTGCTCCAGGAATTGCATGGCGATGACTTTGAAAGTTGTGTACAGTTCTGCCACAGGGCACAAGAGAAATTACGGGGCGATGACAGATTTTTTGCACGTGTTCTATTTAGCGACGAAGCGTCATTCACCAACAGCGGTAACGAAACCGGCATAATATGCAGTTTTGGGCAACGGAAAATCCACGATGGCTGTAACAAGTTGAACATCAGCGACCTTGGCGGGTTAATGTATGGTGTGGCATTATGGACGTATTGCTAAATGCATTGAGGTTGACGGACATTGAGCATTTATTGCATTAATGTGGCATTTACGGGTAATCACGCTGTAAGAACATGCGTTCTCAAAAATGATAAGTTCACAAAGGTACATGTATCACATTGGAACAACGGAAATAAAATATTCAAACGTACCTACGTTCTGTATTTTAATTTAAAAAACGTACCTGTTACAACTGTTCGTCTAAAATTTTGCGAGCGATATGCTTGTGACTATTACAGCGCCATCTATCACAAAGTGAAAAAAGTTGTCCAACTAAAACATTCATATGTAATAAAAAATGGGGGTTCCTATTTAAAAAAAAAAAATACGCATTTGATATCCGTTTGACCTATGGCAGCGCCATCTAGCGGGCCAACCATAGCGCCATCTGATTTCCCCCTTCAAGCTAGAAAAGTTGCGTTCTTTGTAGTTTTTTTGTTTGACGCTGATTTCGTGAGATATTTGGCCCGTTCACGATCAATGGACCACCTTAATAATTACCACACAGGTTTTCCGTCGATACTCGCTGAAACTGTCGTTAACAATAACTTCAGAGTCCGTTGCAGTTGATGGCCGTCCACTTTGTTGCTTATCTCCACTGCTTACCCGACCTTCACAGGAACAAGTAGACCATCGTGACACTGCGGTACGATCCACTGCACTATTCCCACACATCTTTCTCAAACCTTTGTAAATTTCCGTTGGGTTGTTTGCACGTACGGATTTTGGTGCAGGAACGTTGGTCACAACATGTGATTCGACTTGACTCGGTTTCAGCTTCCGTTTTCAAAATGAATTACCCACGACACATATTCGACCGTCACGCCTAAAATCTCGCTCACAAATGACGTGCATTTCAACTTGACCATACCGCCGTACCAGTCGCGCTTGCGCGATGTGCTGGACTTTTAAACGACCTCCTTACCAACAGCGCAGGGGAGACTGCATCTGGTGACGCGGTTAGACCCCGTTTTTCCTTCCATTGGTCGAGTCCTGGCGATGAAGCTCTCTTGAGATTTTTAGCGATCGACTACAGCTTGGTGATCATGCAGTAGACACAGGGATCACTGATCTACTTCGCTCTTTCCGCATCGGCAGCGAGGACCCTTCTGACAGCGCGCCCGAGCTGTTCCAACAATCTGGTACAGTTTGTCGACTAGAGTTGGTTTAATAAATCCCAACAAGATTCGGGCAGTCCTTGCTGACTGCAGTGTCAGGCTGCTTGGTGTGAGCAGATGCACTTCACCCAAGTGAGGCGCACTCTGCAGCTGATACATACAAAGAAAAAGCGTTGATTTGCAGTAGGGTTTCCGAACCTATACTGGATTCGAACATTGTGAAGTACCTCGAAGAAAACGATTTATTGATATATATCCAGCACGGATTCAGAAAATATCGTTCTTGTGAAACACAACTAGCTCTTTATACTCATGAAGTAATAAGTGCTATCGACAGGGGATGTCAAATTGATTCCATATTTTCAGATTTCCAGAAGGTTTTCGACACCGTTCTTCACAAGCGTCTTCCAACCAAACTGCGTGCCTACGGAATATCGCCTCAGTTGTGCAACTGGATTCGTGATTTCCTGTCAGAAAGGTCACAGTTGGTAGTAACAGACGGAAAGTCATCGATTAAAACAAAAGTAATATCCGGCATTCCCCAAGAAAGTGTTATAGGCCCTCTATTGTTCCTGGTCTATATTAACGACATAGGAGACAATGTGTGTAGCCGTCTTAGATTGTTTGCAGATGATGCTGTCTTTTACCGTCTTGTAAATTCATAAGATGATCAAAACGACTAGCAAAATGATTTAGATAAGTTATCTGTATGGTGCGAAAAGTGGCAATTGATCCTGAATACAGAAAAGTGTGAAGTTATTCACATGAGTACTAAACGAAATCAGCTAAATTTCGATTACGCGATAAATCACACAAATCTGAGGGCTGTAAATTCAACTAAATACTTAGGGATTACGATTACAAATAACCTAAATTGGAACGATCACATAGATAATATTGTGGGTAGAGCAAACCAAAGACTGCGATTCATTGGCAGAACATTTAGAAGGTGCAACAGGTCTGTCAAAAACTGCTTACACTACGCTTGTCCGCCCTGTTCTGGAATATTGATGTGCGGTTTGGGGTACGCATCAGGTGGGACTGACGGATGACATCGAAAAAGTACAAAAAAGGGCAGCTCGTTTTGTATTATCGGTAAATATGGGAGACAGTGTCACAGACATGATACGTGAATTGGAGTGGCAATCATTAAAACAAAGACGTTTTTCGTTGCGACGGGATCTTCTCATGAAATTTCAATCACCAGTTTTCTCCTCCGATTGTGTAAACATTCTGTTGGCACCCACCTACATAGGGAGAAATGATCATCACGATAAAATAAGAGAAATCAGAGCTCGCACAGAAAAATTTAAGAGCTTGTTTTTCTCGCGCGCCGTTCGGGAGTGGAAGGGTAGAGAGACAGCATGAAGATGGTTCATTGAAACCTCTGCCAGGCACTTTATTGTGAATAGCAGAGTAATCACGTAGATGTAGCAGAAGATCTCAGGTGCTGACTGAGAATTTGGTTAAAGTATTGTTCCTTGTACTGACCTTTGGATTGCTGTTATGGCAATGTTTCTTGAAGAACAGTGTACGGCCAGACGTAATATTTAGATACTGAATATCATAAACTTCCTTGTGGCTGAAAAGCTTACGTCCACGGATCATCACGATTTTGAAAAGCATCGCTGGTGTGAAACTCAGCTTGCCCTTTTCTCACATGATATACTGCGAATTATGGCTGAAGAGTAACAGGCAGATTCGATAATTTTAAATTTCCCAAAAGTATTTGACGCGGTGCCCCATTGCAGACAACTAACGAACGTACGAGCATCCGGAATAGGTTCCCAGATAAGTTATTGACTCGAAGACTTCATAAGTAATAGAATCTAGTAAGCTGATCTCGACAGCAAGCGTTCATCAGAGCCTCACGTAAGCGTGACAGCTCAGTTAATGTTTCCTGTACACATAAATGATCTGGCGGGCAGGATGGACAGCAGTCTGCGGATGTTTGCTGATGACCCTATGGTGTACGGGAAAGTGTTGAAGTTGAATGACTGTACGAGGATAGAAGATGACTTAGACAAAATTTCTAGTTGGTGTGATGAGTGACAACTAGCTCTAAATGTAGAAAAATGTAAGTTAATGTGGATGAGAAGGGAAAACAAATCCGTGGTGTTTGGGTATAGCATTAGTAGTGTCATGTCTGACATAGCCACGTAGTTTAAATATAAAGTTGTAAAACGGAACGAGTACGTGAAGTTTGTGGTAGGGAAGGCGAATAGTCGCTTTCTTGGGAGAATTTAGGGAAAAGTGTGGTTCATCTGCAAAGGAGACCGCATATACGACGCTACTCGCATTCTTGAATGTTTCTCGAGTGTCTGGGGTCCGCACCAGGTCGGATTATAGAAAGACATCGAAGCGTTTCTGAGACGGATTGCAACGACGAGAGCAACGGCATTTGCAAAGAGTTATCAGTGCTAACAGACAAACCAACACTGCGTTAAATAACCATAGAAATCACTATAAGACGTACGAAGAGCGTATCTTTGAACAACGTGCAAGTTTTACGGAGGTGCTTCGGGAACGCAAATGGGCATCCCTGGAACAAAGGCGACGTTCTTTTCGAAGAGCGCTATTGAAAAAAAATTTAGAGAGCAGCTGTTAGAAGCTGACTGCAGAGTGAGTCTACTGACCCCAACATACATTTCGTATGTACGAAGATAATATACGGGACAATAGGTCTCATACGGAGGCATATAGTCGTTTTTCACTTTCTCTATTTTTCAATGGAATCCGCAAAGGAAATATCTAATAATGATACAGGGTACCCCCCGCCATGCACCGTACTGTGTATTGCGGAGGATCTATGTGGATATAGATGTAGATGTACAGGTGCTGGACAGTATTTTACTAACGTTTGTTTTTCGAATCGGTTTTCGGCTTACTGAGACGTTATTCTGATAATGTCCTTTAGAGACAGTACAGTAGCGTGTAGGAAACCAAACATTAGGAACAAAGATGCTGTCACCACACACACAGAATCTTAGGTCATTACATTTGATGAGAAATATCAAATAGAGCGCTGGTCACTCGTGGTATAAACAAAACATTACATTACAGTGTTGAATTTCAATTTAGAAAATGAATAATATAATGCAGTACATAACGAAAAGGCACAAAATTAAAATATATTACCTGTGTAAATGTAATGCGAAAGGCAATAAGAAAGAAGAAGTAAAGTACCTATAATGACAATTCTGTAGTGGAGATGAATATGATCGTTGAGGATGTCGTCTGGACGTATGTAGCTGATAGACTGGATCATGTAAAGCTTAAGAGCGGATATGGGTTCAGCTGTAACTCGTCATTTACAAACAGGTCGGTATTTTGAGCTATATGCTTATTTACCTCAAGTGCTTCTTATAGGTTAATTTTTTGCCTTTTAAAGTAGGTGGAAATGATTTTATAAATAGCAATATTATTTAACAATTATGTTTCCTCCTTGATGCTGAATAAAATGTGAGCTGTGGTGGTCCATACATAAAATGGAAGTATACGGTTGCAAGATTTGAGAGTTACGGCTAATGTGTTGGATGATTATTTGTATGATGTTTTACCTATCGAAGTAATCGGTAGCCATTTGCGTAAAAGAAATTTTATTTCCTTAACTGGTTTGAGGCACTAAATGCCCTTCTTCAGAAGGTAATAACTATGGCATTATTTGCAAGTGTCAGCCCATAAGATCCTTGCAAATGGCGCTGAGCGCTATGGGACTTATAAGATCCTTGCAGTTTATTGCTGTGGTCATATGGTTCATAGCGCCCGTACGAAAATAGTATAAGGAAGTGAAGCAACAAGTGCAGAAATCACGCCAATATGACATATTTGATCGCTAAGTTAATGGTCACTCCGTGACTACAAGACTATTAGCTCCAAAGTGCAAGGCTGCTTTTAATGTTGATTTCGTCCCTGTTCCATTGTAATGAAGTGTTGATATACTCACAGTAACGCTAAATCGGGCGTTGTTTATAGTTCCTTCGCAAGCTGGTGTCGAGCCGGTCCGCACACCACGTCGGGCAAGTGTACAGTGTGAGAAATGCTTTCGCAGCGCTGCTAACCTTACACTATCTGCAAACCAGTAGACTATCTGTGCACGCAAACACGCCCCAAGTTAACCTTCGTCGTAACTGCTGATACTTCTTTTTATTTCCACCTACACGATGCCGACCGACTGCCGGGTCATCCTCTTCCAATAGCGTCATTCGGATGCCGTATGGAGGGGCTTGTTGTTAGCACGCCGCACTCCCGGGTATCGCCAGATTTCCACAGTACTTGTAATTTTATTCACGCGTGTATCAGTTTTACGAAAATACTCGACACGTCGTGGTATTATAGTTTACATCTACATCTGCAAAGATACTCAGAAAGCAACCATACAGTGTGTGGTGGAGAGTATCTTCTACCACTACTAGTCTTTCCCTTTCCTGTTGGATTCGAAAATGGAGCGAGGGGCCTTGTGCTTCGGCAGGAGCCCTAATTTCTCTTATGATTTAGTAAGTTTAAGCCCTTGATTTTGGATTATATAGTCCCCAAAAGGTGTTGTCGACGTGTACCACGAATTTTCGGCACCTACTGAATAACATACTGACTACTAATTTCTTTTACCTTATCTTCACGTTCTTTATGCGAAATGTACTTTGGTGGCAGTAGAATCGTTCTGCAGTTAGTCACAAATTCCAGTTCTCCAAATTTTCTCTACTGTCTTTCGCGGAAGGAATGTCGTCTTCTCTTCAGTTATTGCCGTTTGAGTCACAGAGCATTTCCGTAATACTTCCGAGGTTATCGAACCTACCGGTAACAAATCCGGCAGCACGTCTCTGATTTGTGCAATGTCTTCCTTTAATCCGACCTGGCACGGATTCCAAACACTCGAGCGTACTCAAGAATCGGTTACACTGGTGTTCTGTAAAAAATGGTTCAAATGGCTCTGACCACTATGGGACTGGTCATCAGTCCCCTGGAACTTACAACTGCTTAAACCTAACTAACCTAAGGACATCACACACATCCATGCCCGAAGCAGGATTCGAACCTGCAACCGTAGCGGTCGCGCGGTTGTAGACTGTAGCGCCTAGAACCGCTCGGTCACTCAGGCCGGCGGTGTTCTGTACGCGGCCTTCTTTATAAATGAGGCACATTCTCCTAAAATTCTCCCAGTGAACCGAAGTTGATTATTCGCCTTTCCTGCAACAGACGTTATGTGTTCGTTCCATTTCGTATTGCTTTGAAACATGACGCCTAGATATTTAATTAGCATGTGTCAAGTACACTCATGCTCATAAATTAAGGATAATTGCAGAATGTGCGGCCACACAACATGGCACTACACAAAACTGGCACTAATAGCATAGGCACATAGTGAACACACACGACACAGATCTGTAAGTCCACGGTATTGGTGATAAGTTGAGAAAACCGTCCCGAAAAATAAGTGTTACAAAACGCCACTGTTTCCTGCGAATGTACCTCGTCATCAATACGGGATACGATCACCACGCACACGAACACAGGCCGCACAACGGGTGGGCATACTCTGGATCAGGTGGTCAAGCAGCCGCTGGGGTATAGCCTCTCATTCTTGCACCAGTGCCTGTCAGAGCTCCTGAAGTATCGTAGGGGTTTGTAGACGTGCAGTGATACGTCGACCGAGAGCATCCCAGACGTGCTCGATGGGGTTTAGGTCTGGAGAACAGGCAGGCCACTCCATTCGCCTGATACCTTCTGTTTCAAAGTACTCCTCCACGATGGCATCTCGGTGGGGCCGTGCGTTATCATCCATCAGGAGGAAGGTGGGACCCACTGCACCCAAGAAAAGGCGGACATACTGGTGCAAAATGACGTGCCGATACACCTGACCTGTTACAGTTCCTCTGTCAAAAACATGCAGGGGTGTACGTGCACCAATCATAATCCCACCCCACACCATCAAACCACGAACTCAATGCGGGTCCCTTTCAAGGACATTAAGGGGTTGGTATCTGGTTCCTGGTTCACGCCAGATGAAAACCTGGCGAGAATCACTGTTCAGACTATACCTGGACTCGTCCGTGAACATAACCTGGGACCACTATTCCAATGATCATGTATTGTGTTCTTGACACCAGGCTTTCCGCACTCTCTCCTGTAACCAGGGTTCAGTGGAATGCACCTTGCAGGTCTCCGGGCGAATAAACCATGTCTGTTCAGTCGTCTGTAGGCTGTGTGTCTGGAGACAACTGTTCCAGTGCCTTCGGTAAGGTTCCGAGCAAGGCTACCTGCAGTACTCCGTGGCTGTCTGCGGGCAATGATGGTGAGATATCGGTCTTCTTGTGGTGTTGTACACTGTGGAAGTCCTGTACTGTAGCGCCTGGACACGTTTATTGTCAGGTGGAATCGTCGCCATAATCGTGAGATCACACTTTGTGGCACACGGAGGGCCCGTGCTACGACCTGCTGTGTTTGACCAGCCTCCAGGCGCCCTAGTATTCTACCCCTCATAACGTCATCAATATGTGTTTTTTAGCCATTTTCAACACACAGTAACAATTAGCACGTCTGAAAACGTCTGCACACTTACTCGCTGCACCGTACTCTGACATGTACCAACACGCCTCTGCGTATGTGGACTGCTGCCAGCACCACCGTGCAACGACCGCAGGTCAAATGCACCGCGTGGTCATACCCCGAAGTGATTTAAACCCGCAAACCGCCCACCAGAGTGATGTTTCAACATGTATCAGCATTATCCTTAATTAGAGAGCTTGAGTGTAGTATATCACTAATACTATATTAGAAGATAATAGAATTGTTTTTCCACATTAGAACAAGTTGTTTTACTTCACACCAAATAGAAATTCTACCTCATCCTGCGTCCCTTTAGAGTCACACAACAACTACGATAATCCGGGACACGACAGAATCATTAGCAAACGCGTAGACTGCTGGGCACCATATTCGTCAGTTCGTTTATGCAAAGAGAGATCAAGAGCGACGCTATCACACTTCTCTGGGGCACTCCTAATGACATCTTTGGCTCTGATAACCATTCGCCGTCTAGGACAACGTACTGGACTCTATTACTTACAGTCTTCGAGCCACTCTCATATTTGAGAAACTATTTGCCACGCTCTGATCTTCAAAAGTTTCCAGTGTGGCACTGTGTCAACGCCTTCCGGAAAATTTAGTAACCTATAAACTGCTGTCGTCCTTCATCCATGGTTCGCAGGGTATTATGCGATAAAAGGGCGAGATGAGTTACGCACGAGCGTTTCTTGCTGAATGTTCGCTGATTTCTCGCCAGAAACTTCTATGCAAAGAGTTACAATTATTGACCTACATGAAATAAAATAGCCGTAACTTCTGAACGTTTTGCGTTAGGACGTTCAAACGGCGTGGTTGGCTATTTGTCATTATGGGAATTAGTATGCGCATGCATGATTTGGTTTAGCGAGGAAGCCCACTTTAATTTGGATGGGTTTGTCAAAAGGCAAAACTGGCGCATTTGGGGGACTGAAAATCCGTATTTCGCGATTGAGAAGTCTCTTCACCGTCAACGAATGACAGTGTGATGTGCAGTGTCCAGTCATGGAATAATCGGTGCGATGTTCATTGATGGCACGGTGATTACCGAACGGTACGTTATAGTTTTGGAACATAACTGATTCAAAAGAATGGCTCTGACTAAAAAGAAATCCTAGCAATAACCTATACATTTCATTAAGCACTTATCTCATAAAAATCGTCATTACGTGAACTACTGCAATACAGCGAGCGTCAATACTACTAAAGCCACTAACTACTAATAGGCATGTGATTAGCAAAGGAAACATTTTGTTGCAAATCAAATAATGTATTTTTTTTACCTTAATAATGTGACATCCAGTTCAGACACGAATATAAATTGTCATTTACATCTAGTACAAAGGTATATAATCATGTATGATATTCAATCTCCAACTCGAACATGAACAGATCATTAGCCTACACTAACACTTCAGACCTCTACCCTCCATCAATGATAACTTCTCACATCTAACATCCATCACTACTGATGACTAACTTCCAACTGCCCAACACTACTGGTGATTAACTTCCAACAACGAGTCCAACCAGCCACAGAGTCTCTTTCAAAGAAAGCGCGATCAGAGATCCAATACAAATCGCTACACAGCGCTGCCAACACAGAAGCAGCCCACTTACAAATTCTCTGTTCATTAACGCCATCTGTTCCTCGCTCCTTTATCCACTAGAGACCCACACAGCGTGCAAAGTAAGTCATAACAAGTACCATGTCACTTCCACATTCACATCTTCTTCAAAGCTCACTCAGATAGTTGATTTTACAGGACTGCGTGGTTAACATTCTGGATAGTTGTGGGGCATATGATATCTGCGATGTCATTACAAAGTTACATTTCTAACCCGTAACATCAATGTGTGTTATCGAATTTTCAGTGTCGTAAGCAACCTTCCATCGGTGGTATTGTAAAGCTACTTAATGTGAGTCACCGATAAATGGAGGCCGCAGGCGAGTTCCCTCTTTTGATTTTGATTATTTATTTATTCTGGTGTATCACTCTTCTGACTGGTTTGATGGGACCGGCCATTAATTTCTCTCCTGTGCCAACCAATTTATTTTAGAGTAGCACTTGCACAGTACGTTTTCCCTGCTGGTATCACCCACTAAAATCTTTCTAATACCATGGAGTTCATGCCATGATGCATTAACGCCTGATCAATCATCCTGTTCCTTGTTCTTATATTGTTTTCCATATGTTCCTTTTTTCGCCGATTGTATCGAGAACCTCCTCCTTACTTAAAAGTCCATCTGATTTTCAGCATTCTTCTGTAGCACCTCGTCTTCGTTTCTCACATGTTCCTATTTTTACAGCGTCCATAATTCACTGCCATGCAACACAGTGCTACAAAGGTACATTCTCGAAATTTCTTCCTCAAATTGAGGCCTATGTCTGACTTCTCTTGGCCAGGAATGCCCTTTTTGTTAGTGATAGTCTGGTTTTTACGTCTTATGTATTTTGTCCGTCACGGGTTATTTTGCTCCCAAGATAGCAGAATTCCTAAACTTCATCTACTTCATGATCACCAATTTTGATATTTAGTTTCTCGCTATTTTCGTTTCCGTTACTTCTCATTACTCTAGTCTCTTTCAAACCACATTCTGTAGTTATTTGACTGTTCATTTCATTCAGTAGATCGAGTATTTCTTCTTCTCTTTCACTGAGGATAGCAATGTCATCAGCGAATCTTATTATTTATATCCTCTCATCCTGAATTTTAATCGCAGTCTTGAAACTTTCTATTCTGTCATTGATTCTACGGTGCGTAGGTTGAAGAGGAGAGGCGAAAGACTATTTCGCGAAAGACTATTTCCCTGTCTTACATTCTTTTTGATCCGAGCATTCCGTTCTTGGTCTTATTGATGCCTATCGGTTCTTGTACATAGTGTATGTCACCCGTTTTTCCCTGTAGCTTACTCCGATTGTTCTAGAATTTCGAAAATCTTGCACCAATTCACATTGCCGAACGCTTTACCTGAAACAACATATGCTATGAGCGCATCCTGATTTTTCTTCAGTCTTACTTCCATTATCAAGTGCAGAGTCAGAACTGCCTCCCTGGTGCCTTTGACTTTTCTAAAGCCAAAAATGATTCTCATCTAACAGATCCTCAATTTTCTTTCCCAAGCTTTCCAATCTCCTGTACATTATTATTCTCAGCAGCTTGGATGCATGAGATATTAAGCTGATTGTGATATTGTTTTCCCATCTATCTGCTCCAGCTGTCTTCGGAACTGTCGGCACGATATTTTTCGAACGTTTGACTGTACGTCGCCAATGTTATAGATTCTACGCACAGCCTGAATAGTCATTTGGTTGCCATTCTCCCCAATGAGCTTAGAAATATCGATGGAATGTTATCAATCCCTTCTGGTTAATTGGAGCCCAAAAATACCACATCTCTTTTAAATTTTGATTCTAATACTGGATCCCCTATGTCTCCTACCTCATTCCTACTGCCTAGCTGGTATTCTCCCGTAACACTTTCCTCGATACCTTCCCGTACAACCACATTCCAATTCCCCATGATTATTAGATTATCACCTGTCTTCACATTTTAATATTTTATCTATCCTCGGCAACTTTAGGCGATATATCGAAAGAATAAGCAACCAGTTGCATAAAAGAAATTTCTTTACCGGTTTCGGGCACTGAGTGCCCTCCTTCAGAAGGCTGTACAGGAAAATACAGCACAAAAAAGAATAACTCAGATAAGAATATTAAAATTAGGGACGAAAAGTTTAAAAATTTTAAAAATTTAATTATAAAAAATGGTACATACTTATTTATACCTGTCGCATTATTTGTGTCAACAATAAGCTGCAAATAGCAAAACGAAATGGTGCTAAATTCATACAGCAGCAATAAGTAATACAATACTGAATCCATTAATACAATAAAAGATCTTAGATGCTTACGTGTGGTTCATAGTGTACGTACAAATTTAGTATAAAGAAGCGAAAAGAAATGCAGTTATAGTGCCAGAACAGGAGCTGATCAGCTAATGATGTGCAAATCTTGAATTTGGTCTCAGTGTGGGGGTGAAAGTAAAATAATAAAAAGTAACTATAGTTGTCATAAGGCATAAAGAAAGTAACATAAAAACCTAATGATAAATCAAATAAGTTACTATCGATGACAAGAGGGGCAATGGACGGGAAATTTGGGAACTAATCTCCATACAGCTGTAGAGATGTCAGTAGCACGCTTGTAGGGAAGCTGTCAACAAAAACAAACAGCGAAGTGCATCATGGGGCTGGAACTTGAGTCTGGAGTAAGTGGAGAGACTATGCAATCATTAGCTAATGTTAAATATGGAAAAGTAACTGTACGGGGAAAGAAGCGTGGGCACAATTATATAATAATGAAACAGCAAGTACTGGAATATTTGCAGGTTGCAAGTACCTTCTCGTGAAAGAATTGTACCTAGCGGCTTTAACACTAATTGTTTGGTACTGTAACTGTTACAACACGTCGGTGAATTGGTGTAGACAAGTCAATACCGTGGCAGCAAGAAGCGCGACCACTCAAACAGCGCACGAGATGCATCAAGGGGGCGAGAATCATTAAATGGAGAAACAATTCCTAGCCATTAGCTAAAACGACTCAAAATTAACTATAGGAGAAAGGAAACGTGGACATCGTTGTATACTTTTGTTACAGTGGAATAAATAGTTCAGAAATGTACATAAAGGCTTAAATACGCTTTTTGAACTTAAGACAACAAACGGCATTCACATAAGATTTATGAAATAAGCACAAAAGGTTTCACTACCTGACCGTGATTGAATAAAAGTGCTTGTTAGCTGTAAACATTACTTGTAACTGCACAGTAGAGCATCTGTAATTTTAAGAATACATTGTCTACAGGTCATTGTTTACATACAGTTATCCGTCTGTAGAAAAATACACTGAAGAGCCAAAGAAATTGGTGCATCTGCCTAATATCGTGGAGGGCGCCGCGGACACGCCGAAGTGCCGCAACACAACGTGGCATGGACTCGACTAATGTCAGAAGCAGTGCTGAAGGGAGTTGACACCATGAATCCTGAAAGGGGGTGTGGAGGGGGGGGGGGGCGATGGTGGGTGGAGATCTCTTCTGAACAGCACGTTGCAAGGCATCCCAGATATGCTCAATAAAGTTCATGTCTGGGGAATTTGGTGGCCAGCGGAAATGTTTAAATTCAGAAGAGTGTTCCTGGAGCCTCTATGTATCAATCCTGGACGCTTGGGGTGTCGTATTGTCCTGCTGGAATTGCCCAAGTTTGTCGGAAGACACAGTGGACATGAATGGATGCAGGTGATCAGACAGGATGCTCACGTACGTGTTACCTGTCGCAGTTGTATCTAGACGTATCAGGTGTCCCATATCACTCCAACTGCACACGCCCCACACCATTACAGAGCCTCCATCAGCTTGAACAGTTCCCTGTTGACATGAAGGGTCCATGGTATCATGCGGTTGTCTCCATACACTTACAGGTCCATCAGCTCGATACAATTTGAAACGATACTTGTCCGACTAGGCAATGCGCTTCCAGTCATCAACAGTCCAATAACAGTGTTGACAAGCCCAGGCGAATCGTAAAGATTCGTTTAATGGAGTAATCAAGGATACCGAGTGGGCCTTCAGCTCCGAAAGCCCATATCGATGATGTTTCATTGAATGGTTTGCACTCTGACAGTTGTTGATAGCTAAGAACTGAATTTGTGGAAGGGTTGGACTTCCGTCACGTTGAACGATTCTCTTCAGTCGCCGTTGGTCTCGTTCTTGCAGGATCTTTTTCCGGTCGCAGCGATGTCGGAGATTTGATGTTTTACCAGATTCACGATATTCACGGTACACTCGTGAAATGGTCGTACTGGAAAATCCCCACTTCAGCACTACCTTGGGGATGCTGTGTCCCATCGCTCATGCGCCGACTGTAATACCACGTTCAAACTCACTTAAATCTTGATATCCTGCCGTTGTAGCAGCAGTAACCGATCTAAGAACTGCGGCAGACACTTGTCTTATATAGTTGTTGCCGACCGCAGCATTCTGCCTGTTTACACATCTCTGTATTTGAATACGCATGCCTGTACTAGTCTCTCTGGCTCAGTGTAAATCACCATCTTGAGGTTGTAGATGGTTTAGTAGCTGCAGTTATAAATTATTAACTTCCTGGCAATGTAAGTGGCTAACCAATGAAACCTGAAATGCTTCTCTACTTAGAACTATAGATGCCTAGTAGACTGTAGCTACACATGACCAACTGACTAAAAATCTGTGTAAAAAAGTTGAAAAATTAACTACTCGTATCAAATGTACCAATAATAAAAGCTAGACTAATTGTAGCTGTGAACAGCTGTTTACATGTAACTGTACATAGGTGACTAACAACAACTAAATGCAACAGAAGATAGTCAAGCTACAGTGTGTAAAATACTACTAAAAATTTGCTAGTTATAAATAGAAAATTATTGATTATCTGCATATAGCCACTTCTGAGAATTATCAGACTAGCATACTGATCGCAACCTACTTACTGCGACTTAGGGGGTATAACCACAGACAAACAGCTGTAGTAGCGACTGTACCTTACCTAATGACGAAATTCTGCCTATTAAAATTAATAGGCTCATATAATTAACTATCTACACCTAAGTAATCAGTTATACACTCCTGGAAATTGAAATAAGAACACCGTGAATTCATTGTCCCAGGAAGGGGAAACTTTATTGACACATTCCTGGGGTCAGATACATCACATGATCACACTGACAGAACCACAGGCACATAGACACAGGCAACAGAGCATGCACAATGTCGGCACTAGTACAGTGTATATCCACCTTTCGCAGCAATGCAGGCTGCTATTCTCCCATGGAGACGATCGTAGAGATGCTGGATGTAGTCCTGTGGAACGGCTTGCCATGCCATTTCCACCTGGCGCCTCAGTTGGACCAGCGTTCGTGCTGGACGTGCAGACCGCGTGAGACGACGCTTCATCCAGTCCCAAACATGCTCAATGGGGGACAGATCCGGAGATCTTGCTGGCCAGGGTAGTTGACTTACACCTTCTAGAGCACGTTGGGTGGCACGGGATACATGCGGACGTGCATTGTCCTGTTGGAACAGCAAGTTCCCTTGCCGGTCTAGGAATGGTAGAACGATGGGTTCGATGACGGTTTGGATGTACCGTGCACTATTCAGTGTCCCCTCGACGATCACCAGTGGTGTACGGCCAGTGTAGGAGATCGCTCCCCACACCATGATGCCGCGTGTTGGCCCTGTGTGCCTCGGTCGTATGCATTCCTGATTGTGGCGCTCACCTGCACGGCGCCAAACAGGCATACGACCATCATTGGCACCAAGGCAGAAGCGACTCTCATCGCTGAAGACGACACGTCTCCATTCGTCCCTCCATTCACGCCTGTCGCGACACCACTGGAGGCGGGCTGCACGATGTTGGGGCGTGAGCGGAAGACGGCCTAACGGTGTGCGGGACCGTAGCCCAGCTTCATGGAGACGGTTGCGAATGGTCCTCGCCGATACCCCAGGAGCAACAGTGTCCCTAATTTGCTGGGAAGTGGCGGTGCGGTCCCCTACGGCACTGCGTAGGATCCTACGGTCTTGGCGTGCATCCGTGCATCGCTGCGGTCCGGTCCCAGGTCGACGGGCACGTGCACCTTCCGCCGACCACTGGCGACAACATCGATGTACTGTGGAGACCTCACGCCCCACGTGTTGAGCAATTCGGCGGTACGTCCACCCGGCCTCCCGCATGCCCACTATACGCCCTCGCTCAAAGTCCGTCAACTGCACATACGGTTCACGTCCACGCTGTCGCGGCATGCTACCAGTGTTAAAGACTGCGATGGAGCTCCGTATGCCACGGCAAACTGGCTGACACTGACGGCGGCGGTGCACAAATGCTGCGCAGCTAGCGCCATTCGACGGCCAACACCGCGGTTCCTGGTGTGTCCGCTGTGCCGTGCGTGTGATCATTGCTTGTACAGCCCTCTCGCAGTGTCCGGAGCAAGTATGGTGGGTCTGACACACCGGTGTCAATGTGTTCTTTTTTCCATTTCCAGGAGTGTATAATGATAATAGTCACATTCTGACCGAAACCGGTTACCATTGCCATTAAATGTTTAATGCGGTCAAGTCTGTTTTTAATTCAATTTTAAAAACGGTTGTTTCGGAATGGTAGCACCCAGTGTCTATCTGGTTATATATGTACATATACTAGAAGTGGGTCTTATTCTGTGGTTAGCACATTTGTATGGATCACATCTCTACTATAATGAGTGGCCATGCCGCAGTCCAGTGCCTGAAATATTAGTTGAAGTTGATGATGCTACTGAGCTGTTTGACATGGACAATAGACGTGTAGAAGTATCCATACCAAAATGAAAGTTTTAATGAGCGTGGTCGTGATTATCTAACATCTTACTGTTGAAGTGAATAAACAGTTTATAATTGTAAATATTCTTTTTAAGATGACATCTCATTTGATGCTAGTCATTACAAGACGGCTCTTGGAATCATTAGGTGCACCATTATACATTTGTGATATTTCTTAAGCTTGGCTGTCGCCACAGTTCAGAACAAGGCAATCGCCTTTCAGCTAGGGATACTAGCTGCTATAAAACTGGCAATACTCTTACAGTGTGCCAACCGTGTGCTGTAGTGAACCTTAAACTTACAGCATACAGCCAGCGAAACATCGTGACCAACAGAAGGAAACTGATTGACATCAAAACGTGCTCTTGACAGTTAGTGCTCAAAAATAAAAACGAAAAAACGCACACACACACGTTGACGGAAGAGTGCAACTTCCGTGCCGCAATATGGCTGGGGCCCATTTGACGAGGGAGAAGTTAACGTACTTACTTGGAGGGTTGGGCGAGGGGCTACTGTATTTGACCTTGCCGGCCGCAGTGGCCGTGCGGTTAAAGGCGCTGCAGTCTGGAACCGCAAGACCGCTACGGTCGCAGGTTCGAATCGTGTCTCGGGCATGGATGTTTGTGATGTCCTTAGGTTAGTTAGGTTTAACTAGTTCTAAGTTCTAGGGGACTAATGACCTCAGCAGCCCGCATCTCGTGGTCGTGCGGTAGCGTTCTCGCTTCCCACGCCCGGGTTCCCGGGTTCGATTCCCGGCGGAGTCAGGGATTTTCTCTGCCTCGTGATGGCTGGGTGTTGTGTGCTGTCCTTAGGTTAGTTAGGTTTAATTAGTTCTAAGTTCTAGGCGACTGATGACCTCAGCAGTTGAGTCGCATAGTGCTCAGAGCCATTTGAACCATTTTTTAATGACCTCAGCAGTTGAGTCCCATAGTGCTCAGAGCCATCACTGTATTTGACCACTGCCATATCCTGGCCCTTCGTTTTAGGATACATGACGCAGTTACCTAATAGTAGTTCTATCACATGCTAGGAGCCATTGGTAGCAGCGAAGGCACACATCCCGATAGTGGAGCTAGAATGCTAAGAAATTTTCACATGCCACCTGTGCTTTTATCTCAATATTCGTGAACACTTTTCCATGCATTGCAAAGCTTGAGTTCGGATGCTATACAGCTCTTACTTGTAGCATACAGATTTTTGTGGGGCCATGAAGAAGTCAGTAGCTTAAAGTAGTTCATTTTCATTTTACTCCTGACTTGCAGCTGAAAGGTTTGTCGAAAAACACCTTACATGCTGCGTATTAGCGGGTGCTGTAATACTCGCTCATCAACCTCGAAGAGCTGTCGTCAGCTATCTGTTTACTACACAGTGCTTCTCAGATTGAAACTGCAAGCTATGTCTTGACAGGTCGTGCGGACCTTGACTCGAGCCAGGCAACAGGAACGCTAGGCAGCGGGATTTGTTTCTGGACGCCTCGCGGAAAACACACACACACACACACACACAAACACACACACACACACACACACACACACACACACACAGAGTCTTTCTTCCTGCTGTTGTGACTACTGCGCGCGCTGATTTTCCTCCTGGTACAGACACTTCATCTCGTGATAGTGAAACGGTCACATTCACCTGACTTTGTTCTGGATTATGGTTAGATAGTTACTGCCTTTGCACTTTTGTGCTGTATTTACATGATTGTACATTAAGTGGCCTTCCAGAGAATGGGGAATTTGATTTCTCCCTGCGGTGCGTTTTGCTATGTTATTTCGCCTGGGCTTTGTTAAATCTTTGCTTTTGATTTCAACCTCTTTAGAACGAATGGAGAGCAATACTCATTTTTCATTCAGTCATCCAAAGTTTCAAGTGGTATCATAATGCTCTTCCACTCGTAAAACAACGTTCCATGAATTAATGGTAATGAGCTGTGGTTTTCTGTTGCCTATGTATCAGGTGGGAAACTAAAGACACATGGTCTGTGGAACTGTATTTGGACATGTAGTATGTTTTCTTGTACATGAATACTGGTCATTGTACTTGTATTACGTTTGAGTAAGTCGGGATTTCACAATTTTTTTACTCTCTTCCCTCATCATTGTTTAATAAATATGTTCGTTACCTCATACGTTCACTCTAGAACTACCTTCTCTGTACGTAATCCGACCATTCTAATTGCATTCAAAGGTAGGTTGAAAAAGCCTCCATTCAGCAGTGATTGAAAAAATATTAATTTCAGCTGTGCAGGTAAATCAGTGTCGCTGTTGAAATTTGAGACAACCGTCAGCGGAGGCATTTTTCAGTTAATTAGGTACTATAGGCCACGGATAGCAAAAAATTTGCATTCCACATATTTTATATACGACATATAATTTATTACAGATGCAATTTATTGACATACTTAGATAGTAGATGCAGGATGTCTACAGTGACGACTGTAATTTCAGTTTCTCTTACTTAAGTCCTATCAACGACCCTCCTACCATTTGTTTATTCCATTGCACTTTGCGGGAGTTCCTGCCACCCCAAACCTTAAATAATCTGTTAAATTACGTTTACTTACATGTCCAACAAATCTGATGTAAAAGGATAACTTTTCAGGGCATAAAACCGTTGTAATAGTATCTTACGAACTTCCAGGAGACAGTAAGCAAACGTGATCGGGCTTTCATAGTTTAATCTCTGATGATCCATTATGGGTACGGGATAGTGACCGGTGAAATACGAGGGTTGACTGAAAAGTAATGCCTCCATATTCGTAACTCTTCAACAGTTGGCAGCAATGGTATGCGGCAGGTACTGGCTTGTTCTGTAGCCTCTTCTCTACAGTTGGCGGGACGCCTTAGCATTGAACTGTTGTGTTTTTACAGTGTAAAGTATGGAACCCTGCGCAGACGGTCGGTCAGTGCGTTTTAAGCAACGTGCAGTCATTGAATTCTTGACAGCAGAAGGTGTCACCCCGAAGGAGATTATTCAGAGAATGAAAACAGTTTATGGTGATTGTGTTGATGTGAGTACTGTGCGTCGATGGGCGATTATGTTTAAAGATTTTGAGGCGGGAACATCTGACCTGCGTGCCAAACTAACAAAGAGTTGGACGTCCTGTGGCAGCAACCACTGAGTTTCACAAGCAGAATGTTGACAGATTGAGTCAGGACGATCGTCGTATCACTCAGAGAGAAATTGCAAGCACCATCGGCATTTCATAAGAACATGTGGGCCGCTTCATTACTTTGCTTGGCTATCGGAAGATCTATGCACGATGGGTATCCCGGATGCTGACTCCTGAAATGAAAGCGCACAGAGTTGAAATTTGCCTGGAACTGCTCTCGCGGTACGAGAATGAAGATAACGCCTTTCTCCATTCAATCCTGGGACATCATTATGCTCCGGATGAAGAGGTGGAGAGAACTGTGAGACGGTGGTTGCGGAAACACAGTGTCCACTTCTTCCGTGACGGCTTCAGAAAACTTGTTCATCGTTGGCAGAAATGTATCCAATTGGCTGGTGATTATGTGGAAAAGCGAATATTGGTAATTAAAGATGACATTCTAAGGATTATTTGTGCATTTTATTTATTAAAATATTCCCATCCAAATTCAGTTATCGAAGGTGGAGGCATTACTTTTCATTCAACCCTCGTATTTAACAAAGAAAAAATCGGCAAACAGCCGTATGTTTTTAGAAGTTATTTTATTTACAACATCAGTTTTGGCATATCATTAATTCTATCTTAAGTTGTGACAAGTCTTCTAATTTCAAAATGGTTCAAATGGCTCTAAGCACTATGGGACTTAACATCCGAGGTCATCCGAGGACATCACACACGTACATGCCCGAGGCAGGATTCGAACCTTAGACAGTAGCAGCAGCGCGGTTCCGGACTGAAGCACCTAGAACCGCTCGGCAACAGCGGCTGGCCTCTTCGAAGTACACATCCCACAAAAAGAGAGTCCAACTATCGACGGCTCCGGTTAATGATGCATCGATGTATCTGATTCTCTATACATGGAGTGCTTAGGGGCCTGAAGATGGCGTTAATGAGATGCAGAAACTGGTCATGTAAGTAAAATAACTTCTGAAAACTTAAGACCGTATGGTGATTTTTCTTTGGTAACTTTTTCACAGTTTAGGTCAAAGTTTTGATTTACAGCAGGCACGTGCAGTCTTTGAAGGAGTTGATGCAGAGCAGAGTTGTGGACGGTTCTATCTATCGAAACCAGAAGTGTCAACAGCGTCTGTCAGCGCAGTGCGCAAAGCATGTAATTCGTCGATATATCTCCAACTGACAGGCCTGTTGACTCATTATCCAGCATACGAGAAAGTTTCGGTGTTCCCGATGTAGTACTCAACCATAGAGTGAAATGGCACGCAATAAATACTACGAATTAAAAATTTCAGGGACAACCGTGACCTATGTGAAGAGCTTCATTGGGAGCTGCTGACGTGGACATCCTTTCCGCCGTTGAGTTCCTTGAGGATGTCCTCGAGAGGTCGTCCCTTGGTTTCCGGCAGCAAGCACCATCCGATGAGGGCGCAGGCCAAGCAGACAGCCGCGAAGAACCAGAAGGTGCCGTAGGCTCCCATGGACTGCGACATGGCTGGGTACAGTTTGCTCATGACGGCTGCGGTGCCGCTGCTCGTCGAGTACGTGATAATGGCAGCCAAACCTCTGATCCTTGGAGCCACAGTCTCAGACACCACGACGTACGCCAGTGGGCTCAGTCCGACAGCGTGCATCAGCACGTATATGGACAGGCAAGTGACTGGTAGCCATCCGACGGACGTCACGTCTACCTGCGTCTGCTGCTTTAGGTACAGGTAGACACCCAAAAGCGCAACCGAAGTACCGACGGCCCCGTTCGCGAGGAACAGCAGGGGTCGTCGACCGATCCGTTCTATGAACACTGTAGACAGCAGACCGCCAACAACCTGTGACATCGAAAGAAACGAATTAATACTTCAGTTTGTGGTGTCACCGCCAGACACCACACTTGCTAGGTGGTAGCTTTAAATCGGCCGCGGTCCATTAGTACATGTCGGACCCACGTGTCGCCACTGTCAGGGATCGCAGACCGAGCGCCACCACAGGGCAGGTCCCGAGAGACTGACTAGCACTCGCCCCAGTTGTACGGACGACGTAGCTAGCGATGCACACTGACGAAGCCTCGCTCATTTGCAGAGCAGATAGAATAGCCTTCAGCTAAGTCAATGGCTACGACCCAGCAAGGCGCCATTAGTAACATTGCATGTATCTATGGAGTCTCATATCGTCAATAGCGATGTACCAAGGATGGATTAAAGTTAAGTATTCCAGAAGCTACGTACTTTTCTTTATAGCATTCATTACGTATCCTGTTACAGACCTATCTCTTGCCTGCTAAACGCGTGCCTTTCGGCTACTTCCGTGGCGTGGCTGTCTTGCTACGCCACAACACAGTTGACGACAGAGAAACATATTTTGCACTTGCTCACCGTGAAATATTGAGGTGTAAGATATACAAAAGTTAACTTGTTCGATTACGTGCTGTATTTCCTGTAGCGTGTAGCGGGGATATTCCGCTCACTGGGCTAATGGAACAGTGGGCTAGTTCCACCCAGTCAGGCCGTTTTGCCTGCAGTGTGCGCCAGTATCTTTGTGTCGCCGCATGTGCTTGTTATAGGGCCATTTACTGTTACAGTACTGACAGGACAGAAGAACAATCTTTAGAGGTATGCGCATTGTGATGGATTATTGCAGTACTTAAAAAACACAATCTAACAAATTGTGGTGTACCGTGCACAATAACGTGAAATTTTAAACTCCTTACATTACTTGTGTAAGAATACAGGTTATCCACTGCGTCAACAAACATTGCTGGGGGATTTGGCGCGTCTTTTGAAATGACTGCACATGGGGCTATTTCCTCTCTGTCAAATTATTAGTTTTTACCTTTCAGATGGTCCGTACACACAAGCGTTTAAAGGTCCGATGAAGAAATGAAACACTATAGGCGGAGATGTGAGTATGAAAGGAGCTGCTGCATTGTTCAAAATTCCTTATTCGACACTTAAAGATGCGGTAACTATTTCAAAACGTGATTCGGCAATGGCGGAACAGAAACTTCGTAGGCCAGTTGGTCATCCGACGGTATTCAGCCCAGAAGAGGAGGATGATTTAAGTTCTACACTCCTGGAAATGGAAAAAAGAACACATTGACACCGGTGTGTCAGACCAACCATACTTGCTCCGGACACTGCGAGAGGGCTGTACAAGCAATGATCACACGCACGGCACAGCGGACACACCAGGAACCGCGGTGTTGGCCGTCGAATGGCGCTAGCTGCGCAGCATTTGTGCACCGCCGCCGTCAGTGTCAGCCAGTTTGCCGTGGCATACGGAGCTCCATCGCAGTCTTTAACACTGGTAGCATGCCGCGACAGCTTGGACGTGAACCGTATGTGCAGTTGACGGACTTTGAGCGAGGGCGTATAGTGGGCATGAGGGAGGCCGGGTGGACGTACCGCCGAATTGCTCAACACGTGGGGCGTGAGGTCTCCACAGTACATCGATGTTGTCGCCAGTGGTCGGCGGAAGGTGCACGTGCCCGTCGACCTGGGACCGGACCGCAGCGACGCACGGATGCACGCCAAGACCGCAGGATCCTACGCAGTGCCGTAGGGGACCGCACCGCCACTTCCCAGCAAATTAGGGACACTGTTGCTCTTGGGGTATCGGCGAGGACCATTCGCAACCGTCTCCATGAAGCTGGGCTACGGTCCCGCACACCGTTAGGCCGTCTTCCGCTCACGCCCCAACATCGTGCAGCCCGCCTCCAGTGGTGTCGCGACAGGCGTGAATGGAGGGACGAATGGAGACGTGTCGTCTTCAGCGATGAGAGTCGCTTCTGCCTTGGTGCGAATGATGGTCGTATGCGTGTTTGGCGCCGTGCAGGTGAGCGCCACAATCAGGACTGCATACGACCGAGGCACACAGGGCCAACACCCGGCATCATGGTGTGGGGAGCGATCTCCTACACTGGCCGTACACCACTGGTGATCGTCGAGGGGACACTGAATAGTGCACGGTACATTCAAACCGTCATCGAACCCATCGTTCTACCATTCCTAGACCGGCAAGGGGACTTGCTGTTCCGACAGGACAATGCACGTCCGCATGTATCCCGTGCCACCCAACGTGCTCTAGAAAGTGTACGTCAACTACGCTGGCCAGCAAGATCTCCGGATCTGTCCCCCATTGAGCATGTTTGGGACTGGATGAAGCGTCGTCTCACGCGGTCTGCGCGTCCAGCACGAACGCTGGTCCAACTGAGGCGCCAGGTGGAAATGGCATGGCAAGCCGTTCCACAGGACTACATCCAGCATCTCTACGATCGTCTCCATGGGAGAATAGCAGCCTGCATTGCTGCGAAAGGTGGATATACACTGTACTAGTGCCGACATTGTGCATGCTCTGTTGCCTATGTCTATGTGCCTGTGGTTCTGTCAGTGTGATCATGTGATGTATCTGACTCCAGGAATGTGTCAATAAAGTTTCCCCTTCCTGGGACAATGAATTCACGGTGTTCTTATTTCAATTTCCAGGAGTGTATTTCAAAACGTGATTCGGCAATGGCGGAACAGAAACCTCGTAGACCAGCTGGTCATCCGACGGTATTCAGCCCAGAAGAGGAGGATGATTTAAGTTCTAGGTTGAAAGACTTAGCTGCAAGGGGTTTGGCTGCACTCCTGAACAAATTTGAAGAGCAGCATCAACGTTTGCAGCGACGAATAACATTAAGCATCCCTGGGGCGTGGGACACATGGTTGCAGATAAAGACTGGTTTACTGGATTTATGAAGAGGCATAGTTATTTATCACTCAGGAAACCATAAGACTTGTCAAAAGCTAGAGCGAAGGAGATGAATATGCAGGCTGTAACTGCGTTTTTCGATGTATACCGGAATTTGTCTGAATAGACTGGAGTTTGTGGTAAGCCTCATCTCATCTTCAAAGTTCACGAGACAGGTCTGCCACTTAATAATAGAACCGCTCTGTCACAGCGGCCAGCCGTTTCTTCATTTGGCAGACTCAAGAGGGAACTTAATCAGATAGTCAATTTTGAGTCGAAATCAGTGAATTTTGTGGCGAAATCATTGTATTTCTCGTCGCAATCGGTCAGTTTTGTGCTGAAACCAGCTAAAACGGATGTTGTGACCAGATCATTAGTTTCGTACGTAAATCACCATATTTTGTGTTAAACCTTCTCGCCAACCGTTGAACATCTACATCAAAGAATCAAATTCAGTTAATGCTTAGGTTTTAATCGCTACAAATGACACCAGATAGCTACCATGTCACATAACCTTTACGTCTGAGGGCTCTTGCTTCATTCAATGTTTTATGTTGTACATGGGACATCGGAATTTTCCAAAGGGTTTCTAAATGTAGCATCTGAGGAGTCAAACGCTATAAACATAGAGAATCGACATTTGCGACAGACTGCAGAACGATTTAATGCCACTGACGTACACGTCATGTACAGTGTGTTAACTGTAAGACGGCAGAGTTGTGAGGGGAATGCGGGGACAGGAGGCGTGGGGAGGGGAGAGCAGCCATTGGTTGGGGGTGGGGGGGGGGGGGGGCGGCAAGGCACGGCTACCAGTTGCAGTGCTGGCACTACAAATTGCGCGTCATGCTTACACGAAACCAGACGAATGGTTTGGAAGTAAAACTCGCTTTAAATGTTGTTCGTGAACGAAACTGAAATCGTCATGTACATTAAAATATATATATATATATATGTTTGTTTACTATGCGCTCAGAAACCATTCATCCGATTGCAATGAAGCTTTGGTGAGTTGTTCTCGGAACGCCCGAAGAGAGTAATGCACAATGTTTCAACAGTTAGGTCACTGTAGCATGCGTAGCGCAATTGGTTAGGCAAAGGCTTATCATGCAGCCGACCTGGGTTCGATTCTCACTGCTCGCAATTTTATTTCATTCCCCGCAATGTTAAACTATTAACTATAAAATTTAATTATAGGTAAACAGGTCATATAGTATAATGTAACTGTCAATCTCTATATATAAAAATGAATGTATGTATGTCTGCCCTCTGTGCGTTCCCAAACCATTCATCTGATTGCGATGAAATTTTGGTGATTTGTTCTCCGTACGCCCACGAAGGTACCTAGCCGAGAAAAAAAGAAATAAGACACATTCTTGAGGAGATATGACGTCATAAACAATGAGATGCACCGCGGGAAAATGCCCAGATTTATGCATCCACTATTTGAGAATGAGAGCACTTAGCAACTAGCAACAAACGTTACATACAATTTCAAACCTTTACGAAAAGTTTTATCGCTGATACCCCCCACAACATAACGAAAGGAAAAAACGTTTTCTCAATACATACCGTAAATCTGCCGCAGTAGGCATGACGTTTTAATGTATTATTTCGTTACTATTAACTCTAATTGCAACATATTTCGCATACAGTATCCACATATATCAGTAAATGCGCCGGCAAGTTTATGTCTCTTTACGACATATAATTCAGGAGATATGTCGTGGTAAACATCGAGATGCGTGACAAAGTGCCGCGTCAGACATGACGTTTTGTTCTATTATTTCTTCACAACTAACACTATTGTGTTGTACAAGGTAGCCATTGTCGTCTGCTTCGTTATTGTTTTGCGCTGTACTGTTCTGCGTGTTTTTATTGTGCAGTTGTGCTAAACATTATCAAAATGAGTGAAGAGGCAGTTGCTGGCCCATTTCGGGAGTCGCCATCAATCCCTACCGGTAGGCCTACGGTTAGAAGGAAACCAATATTACGTAGCGATGCTCGCAAAATTATATTGCGAGTGATTGAATGCTGCGAAAGGGAAAGGGAGCAGTCAGCTACGTAATGTTAGCAGCAGTCGAAATTGCGCGCCTACCGAAGCCTCCCGACGTTTAACGACTTCTACCGATTCAGGACTAGGGAGAGGTCTGCCATCTAAAAGTTTACACACTGTAAGGACCTCAAAGGCAAGAGAAATTAGTGCCTGTACAGAACCATACTGTCGTTTCCGCCTCGTTAATGTGTCGTTCTATAGCACTTGCAGTGAAATGATCGCTTATTAATGTCTATTACAATGAAAGTGTTAGGAAAATGAGACGGAATACTGACAAAATGTGATGGTCCAGGCGTGAGTTTTTACATCTGCTGTCATTAAAATATAACATGAAGGACGTCGTGCAAGCTAAAGTTTGTTAGCAATTCTGGACACATATCAGAACGAGTGGATTCTTCCTGGTTTCCAGAGGTATGTACCATCACATGTTTACACAGTTTTTATTAAATGCGGCATAGAACTGACGTCCAGTAGCATCCCAGCTGAGTCCCTCTCAAACGAATTTGGTGGCTGTGTCGATGTGGTTCCTTCAAAGAGTCCACTTCCGATTTATACAGTCTTCAATGTGACTGGCGTGTCTCAAATGATCTCTATAACCATGATGTAGACATTGGATGTTTCTAAATGACTTTTGAATAATTTCTTACAAATCCAGACGTGGCTCTTCAACAAGTGTGCTTGTGCAGGAAACGATTGACAGCCAGCGTCGAGAGGTGAGCAGTCAAATGGCTGTGCATGCAAACTTTGAGAAATTCCACTAGTCTGCTAAGTTGTGAGACAGTAAAATGCATTCGACTGTAGTCAGACTTTGGAATATTTCCGAGGATCGTCGAACGTGGAATTATTCAAAGTCGTTGGGACTGCTAGGTCAGAACAACGAGCAATCAGTGATATCTGATATTGGTAGGCAAAGCTATGTTCCAAGTGGATGAAAACGTCGTTCGTCTCAGAAATGACGTGGTGACTCGTTAGCAGGTAACTGTTGACATATGCCACCATTATAGGAATGTGAGCGGTTGCCATACATCTCAGTAGAAAGGAATTTTTGGTTTTTAAGCCTTAGATCAGGCCAAAAAAATTATGATGTGAACACCAAAGTGCTATTGTTCTTTTGCGTGAAGCAAGTGAGGCTTTCTAAAACTATGCTAATAGGAACATTTCAGGTCTCACGTGAAGGAATATTTAAATAATAGAGCACAGTCCTTTACGCTGCACATATATCTCAATATACATAAACGATTTAGCAGATAGGATCAGTTGTGCTATGGAACTGTTTGGCGATGACGCCTTTGCGTATAGGAAAGAAACATTAATGGAGAATCGTAAGGAATTCTGGAAAACTGAGGCCAAAATTTCCTCTGTATATAGTGTAAGATGCTAACTTTAACCGTAATTAAAATTGTTATAATGAAGAGAAAGAACGTCATAGTATCTAATTCCAACATTAGTGATGAGCGTCTTATAAGTAGGCAGGGAAATACTATCAAATGGACCTTAGTGCCTTATCAAGGAGGCATGAGAACAGATATGGAATTCAGATAAATGACACTAGGACCTTAACAGATCGACACAAACCTTCGTATAAAAGTGTAAGACAAATGCTTGGGAATCTTAAATGGGGTTACCTCAAAGAATGACGACTTAGTTCTTACGAAACCATGTTACGTAAAGAGGTCTCAAGACAAGGATGTCGGAAAGATATTACCTGTAAGAGTGACTACATCTTCTCAAAACGATACAGCTGTACACAGTATAGTGCATACAAAATGGTAATAGTATAGTTTTTCTAATTGCAGCGGTATAGTACAGCTTTATGTAGAAACCTCTCAAAAGCAGCTGTTATCAATGCGCGTCTCACTGCCCAACGCAATGTACACAGGGGCAACAGCGTTTGGGGTATTAACAGTATGACGCAGATTTTATACTAACGTCTCGAACAAGAACTGAACACTTTTTCATCCTGATATTTTGCAGTAACTGTCAATCAAGTGACTAGACAAGTATGCACATAGTGCTGACAGAATCTCACAATTTCCGTCACTCACAGACACAAAATCATCGCAACTAGGAAGCTGAAAATTACGCAAATATATTGGTTTGGTAAAGTAAGAAGTGATATGAAGAAAATCTCTTCTCTGGAGCGTAATTTCTGATTACCTTTTAGACATAGATGTGGTTCCATAGACGTCAGTGCATCTGTTGTCATTATGGTTGTGTTAATAAGCAATAATACCAGACCGAACAGGTACCGAACTAGGGCAAATAGGAGATAAATCATCACAAATCTACTAAAGACATATGGTGATACTGCATCAAATGTTACAACAACATACATGCTTCTTCTACGCTGCCTGTGTTCAGCGCCGTTATCAGATAGTCACTTAGCTCACATGCCGTCCTTCACACCCCCTGCGGGTTCGGGGGTTAGAATAGGCCCGCGGTATTCCTGCCTGTCGTACGAGGCGACTAAAAGGAGTCTCAAACGTTTCGGCCTTATGTGATGGTCCCCTGTCGGGTTTGACCTCCATATCTCAAAATTTTTCCGAAGAGCGAGCCGATTGTGGAAGGACACCTTACTTGGTGCATTGTGTCCATGTTGTGTTGAGAACTTTCGCCATCTTATTCGTCGTTGCATTGCAGTCCTGCCCGCTCTCCATCGCTTGGGCATGGATACGCTCCTGCGTGCACTTTCTGCCAAGCACTGTGCGGGGCCATTTTCTGCACTGACGACGCCCATGGACCACATGTCACCTAACATCCAGCACGGTAGCCAGTCCGTTGTGGTGGGGCCGCCATGTACCCTCTTGGTTGTAGCCCCCTGCCAACACAGGGATCGCTCTACTGATGCCAGCGACGTTAACTCCTCATGTATGCCAAGGAGTAGATGCCCATCTCCCTGGGGCATCGGGACTCCCAGCAATGGCCATCCTGCCAGGTGGCCTTTGCTGTGGCTGGGTGGCGCCCGTGGGGAGGGCCCTTGGTTGGAGTAGGTGGCATTAGGGTGGATGACACGCAATGAAGCGTGGCACATCTTCTCTTGCTGGTGGCCAGCCACCAGCAGTCTCTAAGCGTTCGAGGGCCCATTTTAAAGGTAACGTTTATGACCCCAAATTGTTCCCCTCCCTCGCCACACCATGGGAGGAACGAAGGGCATTGCATGAAAGTGAGACGTATTCACCCAGATATCTTGTCTGTACCAGAGCTGATGGGGAATCTTTTATATCCGTGAAGCCTCAGTTCTTTGTAGAGCATTTAGAGGACAAGTTTGGGGAGGTGGAGGGCTTGTCCAAGATGCGGTCCGGATCGGTGTTGATAAAAACGGCATCCTCCACCCAGTCGCAGGCCTTGCTCGCTTGTACTAAGCTGGGGGATGTCTCCGTCACTATCACGCCCCATAAAAGTCTGAATATGGTCCAGGGCATTATCTTCCATAGGGATCTCCTTTTACAGTCCGATGACGAGCTGCGCGCCAACTTGGAGCGCCGAGGTGTCCATTTCGTCCGGCGCGTCCACCGGGGTCCGAGGGATCATCAAGTTGCCACCGGTGCCTTCATCTTGGCCTTTGAGGGTGACAAGTTACCTGAGAAGGTCAAGGTGATGGTGTACCATTGTGATGTCAAGCCATATATCCCTCCCCCGATGCGGTGCTTCAAGTGTTGGAAGTTCGGCCATATGTCTTCACACTGTGCTTCCGACCTCGTCTGTCGTGATTGCGGTCGACCATCCCATCCTGATCATCCCTGTGCCCCGCCTCCAATCTGTGTGAACTGTGGTGCGCACCATCCCTTGGGGACCTCCCTTCCCAAGTTCCGACCGGTACCAAAGCCGACTGCCACAAGTGGCTTAAACAACCGCCGGTCCCTGGTCGTCGGGACACACGGTCGTCGTCTGTCCCTGAGACTGACCCAGTGACGCCCTCCCAGCCTGAACCACCAAAGGCACAGCGCGAGAAGCAGAAGAAGAAGAAACTCCCCAAGGCTACCGACATTGCGGTGGCACCCATTCCACCGCCTCCTACAAGCTCTGCGTCTGAGGATGAGGTGGAGATTCTGGCGTCCGCTGAGGACATGGATCTCGCCAGTCCCTCAGACGCCATAGATAGCTGTTGTACAGGTGGTGACTCAGTAGCAGCAGGGGCCCCGGAGGCGTAATCTGCCTCCCCCGCCCCTTCACGCCTTTCCCATCCATGGCCAATACCATCCTCCAGTGGAACTGCAGCGGTTTCTTCCACCATCTAGCTGAGCTCCGCCAACTTATCAGCCTTCATCCTTTCCTTTGCATTGCTCTGCAGGAAACTTTGTTTCCAGCACTGCGAACCCCCGCCCTCCGTGGCTATCGGGGTTATTTTAAGAACTGGGCGGCTTATGAAAGGGTGTCTGATGGCGTCTGCATATATGTCTTTAACTCTCTTCACAGCGAGTTTTTACCTCTACAAACAGCTTTAGAGGCTGTCGCTGTTCGGGTGTGGACACCACAGGCTATTACCGTCTGCAGTATTTACCTTCCACCGGATGGTGTTGTCGCGCAGCATGTCATGGCTGCTCTGATAGCCCAACTGCCGCCACTTTTCTTGTTGCTGGGCGATTTCAATGCCCACAACCCTCTATGGGGTGGGACTGTCTCCGATGACTGCGGTCGTGCCGTGGAGCATTTGTTGGCTCAGCTCGACCTTAGCCTCTTGAACACCGGTGCTCCCACGCATTTCAGTGAAGCCCATGGCTCGTTCTCGGCCATCGATCTCTCTCTTTGCAGCCCCGGACTTGTCCCATCCCTCCACTGGAGAGTGCATCCTGACCTGTGTGGTAGTGACCATTTTCCCATCTATTTGTCACTGCCCCAGTGTCATTCTTCTGGGCGTCTGCCCCGCTGGGCTCTCCACAGGGCTAACTGGCCGGGTTTTACTTCCGCGGCAACCATTGAGTCTCCCCCACAGGGTGACATTGACGAAGTGGTCCGTTTCTTAACCACGTCAATCATTTCGGCGGCCGAGGCTGCCATCCCCTGCTCTTCTGGACTCCCTTGGAGGAAGGCTGTACCCTGGTGGTCGCCGGAGATTGCTGAGGCTATTCGCGACCGTAGGCGGGCCCTCCAGCGTCATAGGCGGCACCCATCTCTCGAGACCCTCATCACCTTTAAGAGGCTTCGTGCCTTCGCCCGTCGTCTTATTACACGGCGTAAGCAGGAGTGCTGGGAGCGGTATGTCTCATCCTTGGGCTCCCATGTCTCCCCCTCGCTCGTGTGGTCCCGGATACGGCGGATTTATGGACACCAGACCCCTATGGGTGTCCCTGGTATCTCCTTGGACGGCGCTACCTGCACGGACGCTGCCACCATTGCTGAACACCTTGCTGCGCACTTTGCTAAGAGCTCTGCGACTGCAACTTATCCCCCCGCCTTTCGCTCTCTAAAGGAGCGAGCCGAGCAGACGCCGTTATCGTTCCGCACGCGTCGTTCTGAAAAATACAATGCTCCTTTCAGCGAGAGGGAATTCCTTCCTGCCCTCGCCGATTGCCATGATACAGCACCAGGACCAAACTGCATCCACGCGCAGGGACTGCCAGAGACACATCCTCACCATCTTTAACCGCATTTGGAGCGAGGGCGTGTTCCCGTCGCAATGGCGAGAGGGTGTTATTGTCCCCATCTTGAAGCCCGGTGTGGACCCACTGGCGGTGGCCAGCTATCATCCCATTACCCTCACCAACGTTTTGTGCAAATTGCTAGAACGTATGGTGGGGCGGCGTTTGTATTGGGTCCTCGAGTCGCGCAGTCTCCTCGCTCCATCCCAGGGTGGCTTCCGTCAGGGCCGGTCTGCCACGGACAATTTGGTGCGGCTGGAATCTGCTATTCGTACAGCCTTTGCCCGACGTCAGCATCTCGTTGCTGTATTTTTCGATCTGCGGAAGGCGTATGACACCAGATGGAGGCATCACATCCTCGCCACGTAGCATGAGTGGGGTCTTCGTGGTCGGCTCCCGGCTTTTCTTCAAACCTTTTTATTGCGCGGCTCGTTCCGGGTGCAAGTCGGTGCCGCCTCTAGTTCATCTTATATACAGGAAAATGGGGCCCCGCAGGGCTCGGTGTTGAGCGTCTCCTTATTTCTCGTGGCCATTAATGGTCTGGCTGCAGCCGTGGGGTCGTCGGTGTCTCCTTCTTTGTATGCCAACGACTTCTGCATCTCATTTAGCTCCACGACTTCCCAGGTTGATGGTCGCACTGCCTACGCTTTTGCTCACGCTGCCCATATTGAACAGCACTCCATGCCGGCTGGCTGCAGTATATTTACTGCAGAGCTGGTGGCCATATTGCGCGCTCTTGAGCATATGCGTTCCTGCTCAGGTACGTCCATCGTCATCTGCAGTGACTGCCTGAGCAGCCTCCAGGGCATCGACTGCTGCTATCCCTCTTCTCCTCTGGTGTCCTCTATTCGGGAGTCTGTTTCTACCATTACCCGCTCTGGTCGTTCGGTGGTCTTTGTTTGGACGCCAGGTCATGTTGGCATCCCGGGGAACGAGCGTGTTGACAGGCTGGCCAAAGGGGCGATCGCTGCCCCAGCTTTGGAGATCGGCCTCACGGCTCGCGATCAGCAGCTGGTGTTGCGCCGTAAGGTGCTTGGGATGTGGTCTGTTGAGTGGCGTGGCATGACATCCCCGAATAAACTGCGGGCTGTCAAGGAGACGACCAATGTGTGGCGCTTCTCCCTGTGGCCTTCTCGCAGGGACTCTGTAATCTTGTGTCGGCTGTGCATCGGCCATACCTACCTGACGCACAGCCATCTTTTGCGTCAGGAGGATCCCCCCCCTGTGTCGGTGTGGGTCCCAGCTGACGGTCGCCCACATTTTATTGGAGTGTCCCTGACTGCGCACCCTCCGGCAGTCTCTTAATCTCCCGGGCACTTTGCCTTTGATTTTATGCGACGATGCCTCCATGGCTGCCAATGTTTTACATTTTATCCGTGGTAGTCCTTTTTATGGTTCCATTTAGGGACGTCCTGCTCCTTTCCCTTTGTGTGTCTCTTGTCCTCGAGTCTCTTATGTTTGGTTGCAGATTTTAGTGTGTAGTCGGTTGGTTGACTCTTTCCCTTTTTTGTTTTCGTGGTCAGTCAACCAGTCTCTGGCCATCCTCTTTTCTTCTGTTTCCTTTTGTCTGGTGTTCATCTGTACCTTTTGTGTCTGTAGTGTTCGTTACCGCATTTGTGTTCTTTTAGGGCCTGGGGGGGAGTCTCCTTCCCCTTGGGGTTTTACCTGCTTCGTGCATTTATGTCTCGCCTGTTTTTGGAATGGGGGACTGATGACCTTAGCTGTTTAGTCCCCCTTAAATATCCCAACTACCACCACCACCATCACCGTCCTTCACATTACATTGAGATCGCAGTAGAAGTAAAACCCTTGTAGGGGCTACCACAATTCGTCATTTTCTCGTCTTTCTTCCCTAGGATATTATTGTAATATACATTAACAAGCTATGATATCACTGCAAGTGCTCTAGACTGACTTTTGGAGCATTAAACATAAAGTTACGATACTTCAGTGAGGGGGAAACGACTATATGCTTTCGTACAAGCCCTAATTTCTTTTACCTTTGAGGATTTTTGAATTTCCTGTCGTATTATGCTTAGTAAAATTGCATTTCTTTGCTTTTTTAATTTACTGCCATAATTTGCATCACCCGCCAATTTATGCATTCGGCAATTGGCCTGTGAAATGAGAGGTGTGGGGGAGGAGTAGGGGAGAAATGTGGTAACAGTACATAATTTATGATGTTATCAGAAATCTGGCAACAGGGCATCCTGTGTTAGGATGGTCCTAATCCCCTTCTCACAGAGAACATCCCGTATTTCTATTCCTCTATTTTCCTTTTTCAATTATCTATAGTTACTACGTCAGATTTACATCCATTCGGTTGCAGAGTCAAATGGTCTCGGCTTCAGACACAGGAATCGCTCTAATTTTATAATCAACTAGTATCCTGATAGACAGCTTGATAAAACTGTTTTTGTGTATTAGCTAGTCCTAACGTATCTGTCTGTTTTGTCACGCTCTCTATTAGGAGATGACATTGAGTGCGAGTGTAAGAGGTACCCTCTAGTTATAACAGGAAACATTCATTATCTTGGCTATAGGGGCTATGTTGGTGATACACCATCTTATTGTATTACTACGAGCGACACGTACTTCACTAAGTAGCAGAGAGGGCTGCACCAATTAGATTCATTTGTTACGGTATCCCATGAATAGTAGATGACAACTCGATTGTCACTTGTGATGTGTCGCTGTATGATTTCCAGTATGTTGTTGTTGTCCAGTATTGTTGTTCGTAATGTAGATCGTAATTCCAAACTAGACATCGCCAATATGTCGAACGTTGTTAAAGATGGACGAACAGACATACCACCGTACCTCTTTTATTTCTGTTGTGTCGCCAAGGAATAAAAGCAATACCTAGTCCAGCGACATGATAAAAAAAAACTCTACTACTTTGGTGGTGAGTTTCGATTGTACGTGTGGGCTTTGGAAACAGAACTACAGTGACTAACGTAGTATCCAGAATTACCTAGGTATTTCAGCTGTTACAGGAAATATAGCATTGCCCGTGTTACAGACAGACTTCCTAGCCGAATACGTTAGGGAATATTAGAATCCTGCGAGTCCTTGTCGTTTTTCTTCTTATGCCACCTCTGGAGCATTTTAACGGTCTTTCCAGTATGACTCCTCCTTTATTTACTGTTAGTATGTTAATATACACTTACGAACAAATGTTTTAGAAATGGCAGGTATATTGGAGAAGCAGTGTGACGGTGAATGGGATACTTAGACGTGTCACATGACCCAGATGACACAAGTCTTATACTGGGCATCTGCACAACAGCAGAATACAAAGTGAGCAAGACCCATTTGCCTGTGACCATATTGTGGGCTACCTACATGTGGGACACTGCTTCTCCGAGGTCGTGCAGACATTGGGATTTTCATGTCTTATCGTGTGACTGGTGTATTATTATTCGGCGGAAAACCGTAGCCGCGCGAGTCAAATGCTGTGAGCAAAAATATGTTATTACAGGAGACAAAAGTACGATGCACTAAATAACACACCATTACTCGGCAATAGTAATCATCGAAGAGTCTAAAAATCCGTAATCACTGTGCTAGCGATATACACACCACCTGCACCTCTAAGAGACGCAGGTCAGAGAGCGCGGAGGTTAGCGTAAGCGTAGGAGCGCTGACATTCCAAACCTGAAGAATATAAAAATGTCACATAGGCTTATAAGTCACGTTAACGTACTGGTACATTACAGTGCCGTAGTAAGAGTGGGTAAAGTCACATGAGGGGACACAAAGAGCTTGATAACAGGACACCAGCCATACAAAACTTTCGTTATTTTCGTCTGAGTGGTGCTCTGATCAAATGTAAATATTGATACATACGCTCTCATCTACCTCTGTAAAACGGTCGAGGAACACACTCGCCGATAACACGCATCACTTATGTGCGTATAGAATCCCAATGGGCCTTCAACAAGAGAATGCACCACACTGTCGCTTCCCCTTTGTGTCAGAATAGTGAAGTACACTGCAACGCCTTAGTGTACATGTATGGCCCAACAGCTCAGCTGTCCTCAAACGTACTGAGCCGAACAGGGACGCTATCGAACGTGTGTGTCTTGGACCTAGCTCCGACCAGTATCCTTGAACGGTGGCAGTGGTTGAGTAGTCATGGACCAGGGTCTCGCTGAGTCCATGTTACCACGCTTCTCCTCCGTCATCAGAGCGAAAATTGGTAAATAGACGTGTCAATTCCTGTTGATCATACGTACGTGCGTATTCGGCAAGGAAAACAACACTATGCATTAATGTTAATGCTTTACTT
This sequence comes from Schistocerca americana, assembly GCF_021461395.2. NCBI lineage: Eukaryota > Metazoa > Arthropoda > Insecta > Orthoptera > Acrididae > Schistocerca > Schistocerca americana. The sequence continues at coordinate 486,019,679 of NC_060124.1, read as the reverse complement.
CGTCATATGGTTGCCCTTCCCAGTGTCTGTGATGTTGCTGTATTGGAGTTCCAAATTTCAGTTGTCGAGATGCGATCTATGAATATCCACCTTTCGAGGACCAGTATTTTATGTTGAGGACATTGCAGTTGTCGCATGTCCAGGAGGCAGGCTCAGGTCAGGTGTCTAGTAATTAAGATTTTCTGCCCATAGTTTTTGGACTCCAGGGTGCAGCATTGTTACCACAAGTGCCTACTGTGACAGTAGAATAATGTTATTGAAATGAAAATATGTGAGGATTGGTATTCAAATGAATAATGGTCAGTGCTTTCGTACTTTCTCTGTGAGTTATTTCGTGAAGAGCAGGACAATTATGACAATCACAAAGCAATAACATGTTTTAATCGATCCGATGATAGTGCAGACGACTGTCATTATTCAAAAAATTTGTGTTGGTTGTGGAATCTTGTAGACCTGAAATATCTGAAAATGTATTTCACTCATCATTATGGAAAAATGCAAGAGAGGAATGATGAAGAAATTTAAACAATGATTTCTATCCAATAAAAGGTGAAATGCAAGTCGTCGATAGGAATACTGTAGCAGCTAAGAGTCGGATTAAGACCAAATACACTACTGGCCATTAAAATTGCTACACCACGAAGATGACGTGATACAGGCGCGAATTTAACCGACAGAAAGAAGATGCTGTGATGTGCAAATAATTACCTTTTCAGAGCATTCACGCAAGGTTGGCCCCGGTGGCGACACCTACAACTTGCTGACATGAGGAAAGTTTCCAACAGATTTCTCATACACAAACAGCAGTTGACTGGCGTTGTCTGGTGAAACGTTGTTGTGATGCCTCGTGTAAGGAGGAGAAATGCGTACCATCACGTTTCCGACTTTGATAAAGGTCGGATTGTAGCCTATCGCGGTTGCGGTTTATCGTATAGCGATATTGCTGCTCGAGACGGTCGAGATCGTATGACTGTTAGCAGAATATGGAATCGGTGGGTTCAGGAGGGTAATACGGAACGCCGTGCTGTATCCCAACGACCTCGTATCACTAGCAGTCGAGATGACAGGTTTCTTATCAGCATGGCTGTAACGGATCGTGCAGCCACGTCTCGATCCCTGAGTGAACAGATGGGGACGTTTGCACCAGTATGGACTATCAGCTCGGAGACCATGGCTGCGGTTACCCTTGACGATGCATCACAGACAGGAGCGCCTGCGATGGTGTACTCAACGACGAACCTGGGTGCACGAATGGCAAAACGTCATTTTTTCGGATGAATCCAGTTTCTGTTTACAGCATCATCATGGTCGTGTCCGTGTTTGGCGACATCGCGGTGAACGAACATTGGAAGCGTGTATTCGTCATCGCCATACTGGCGTATCACCCGGCGTGATGGTATGGGGTGCCATTGGTTACACGTCTCGGTCACCTCTTGTTCGCACTGACGGTACTTTGAACAGTGAACGGTACATTTCAGGTGTCTTACGACCCGTGGTTGTACCCTTCATTCGATCCCTGCGAAACCCTACATTTCAGCAGGATAATGCACGACTGCATGTTGCAGGTCCTGTAAGGGCCTTTCTGGATACAGAAAATGTTCGACTGCTGCCCTGGCCAGCACATTCTCCAGATCTCTCACCAATTAAAAACGTCTGGTCAATGGTGGCTGAGCAACTGGCTCGTCACAATACGCCAGTCACTACTCTTGATGAACTGTGGTATCGTGTGTAAGCTGCATGGGCAACTGTACCTGTACACGCCATCCAAGCTCCGTTTGACTCAATGCCCAGGCGTATGAAGGCCGTTATTACGGCCAGAGGTGGTTGTTCTGGGTACTGATTTCTCAGGATCTATGCACCCAAATTGCGTGAAAATGTAATCACATGTCAGTTCTAGTATAATATTTGTCCAATGAATACCCGCTTATCATCCGCTTTTCTTCTTGGTGTAGCAATTTTAATGGCCAGTAGTGTAGAGAAACGACAATTGGGACACTGTTTCTGATGATATTCTCATTCTTGTGATGAAAGACAGAGACAAACAGACTACACCGCACAGGTAGGACGCTAACGAGGGTCTGCGATCGTACCTGTAGCGCACCCAGGACGATGGTGGCCACCTCTGGAGATACGGACCCCCCGGCCTCGTCGAAGATGAGGACCGCATAGTTGAGGACAGCGAAGGAGCCGCACAGCTGGACGTTGGCGCCGGCCACCAGGACTATGGCGAAGCCCAGCAGGCTGGCCCGGCAGCGCAGCAGCTCGGCAAGCGAGGCAGCTCTGCCGACGCCGCCGCCGTAGCCCGCCTCGGCCGTGTCTCTGCCCAGAGACGCCTGTATGCGCTCCACCTCGCGATCCACCTGCCGCTCGGAGATCCCACGGCGCAGCCACCTCAGCGCCTGCGCACACCCGTGGCACGTAAAAGCAATCGTGCCGCTGATACCCGTATGACTACACAATGTATCTCTACGACATATAGGAAAGTAAACGTACAAGGTCTAATCAAAAATAACGGGAACTTTTTTATTTCGCCGGTATTGTAAAGCAATCGTGCCGCTGATACCCGTATGACTAAACAATGTATCTCTACGACATATAGACCGAGCGAGGTGGCGCAGTGGTTAGCACACTGGACTCGCATTCGGGAGGACGACGGTTCAATCCCGTCTCCGGCCATCCTGATTTAGGTTTTCCGTGATTTCCCTAAATCGCTTCAGGCAAATGCCGGGATGATTCCTTTGAAAGGGCACGGCCGATTTCCTTCCCCATCCTTCCCTCACCCGAGCTTGCGCTCCGTCTCTAATGACCTCGTTGTCGATGGGACGTTAAACACTAATCTCCTCCTCCTCTACGACATATAGGAAAGTAAACGTACAAGGTCTAATAAAAAATAACGGGAACTTTTTTATTTCGCCGGTATTGTAAACCCGATTTTCAATGTTTAGTACACATGTACCTGAGACGTGGGACTTAGGGAAAGCTGGAAAAGGTGTGGACGGGGCTTAATCAGTTACCGTTAGTTGCGCAGTAAACACATACAGTTTATTTAAGGAAATAATTTTTTTTAAAATTTTTTTAAAAAATATTTTTTTAAATATTTTTTTTTTTAATTGACGGCAACACAAGCTACACTTACGGCTGAAGGCCCTATTAAGAGAGAATTCAAAATTATTTGTCGGCTGAAGGCCACAAGCAGTACTTCAGAACAATTAACGGCTGAAGGCGTGAATCACAAATAAGGAAGAAAAATAGGGGTTTAACGTCCCGTCAACATCGAGGTTATTAGAGACGGAGCACACACGCAGAATGTTTCAAGGGTGGGTAAGGAAATCAGCCGTACCCTTTCAAGGGAACCGTCCCGTTATTTGCCTGGAGCGATTTAGGGAAATCACAGAAACCTAAATCTGGACGACCGCACTTGGATATAAAATGTCATCCTTCCGAATGCGAGTCTAGTGTGCTAACTTCTGCGCCCACTGGCTAAAAGATGAGATTGGTTGATAGGTCACATTCTGAGTCACCAAGGAATGGTCAGTTTGGCAAAGGCAGGAGGTGTGTGTGTGTGTGGGGGGGGGGGGGGGGGGGGAATACAACTGCAGAGAGAGTCCAATGCTTGAATACAGTAAATGGATGTAGGTTGCAGTAGTTACGCAGAGGTGAAAAGCCTCGCATAGGATAGACTGTCTCCGAGAGCTGCACCAGTCAGTCTTCGGAATGAACACTACGACGACGACTACCGCTCACACCTAACTGTTTTCAAATGGTTCAAATGGCTCTAAACACTATGGGACTTAACATCTGAGGTCATCAGTCCCCCTAGAACTTAGGGCTACTTAAACCTACCTAACCTAAGGACATCACACACATCCATGCCGAGGCAGGATTCGAACTTGCGACCGTAGCAGTCGCGCGGTTCCGGACTAGTACCGCTCGGCCACCGCGGCCGGCAAAAAAAAAAAAAAAAAAATTGATTACAACACAAGCTACACTGACGGATGAAGGCCTTTAGAAGAATTCAAATTATTTGTCGGCTGAAGGCCATAGGCAATAGGAGTAATTTTAATAAAATATTATTTTTAAACAATTGACACAATCAGACCGATTAAAAAAAGGTAGTGATCCACAGACAGCGCTCCAAGGATCGACCTGAGAAGAGTCCCTATACCTGCGTAAGCGGCGAGACAGCCAGCCAAGAATTACGCTCACCTAACACAATGGCAACTCATACTAGGGATAGTTTAATCGCCGATCAGTCCTCTTACCAAATCCACCTAACGTGTGATAACCAGTATACCGATGGAATAATTCAGGCGAGGGCGAAGTGACAGACAGCACTGCGTTTGCAGCATCCGGCTTTTAAAACACCGAAAGGCAGAAGGCACCACTCCACAAACGCAGTACGCAGACAGCGTTAAAATAACTGCTCATTCAAACACACTAGATACACACGGACCCGCGAAAACAATTCCACCAACAACTCAAACAGTGCTAACACAAGTCACTGTGGAACAACTAGCATGAACCATAAGTTGACACAAACACAGTGGGCCCAGAAGCGGTTGGAAGACCAAATACACGTCGTCCGACGAGGTGGCCGACCGACCGACCGAATGACCAACCAACGGTCGTCCCCGCTCAAGTCAGGCAAGGGAAATGAATCGTCGACTGACAGCTTATTGCCATTTCACTTCCACACGCGCACACACACACACACACACACACACACACACACACACACACACACAAACACACACACAAATGAAGGCTGCACTACTCGATGAGACCGATGACCTCGCTGTTTGGTCTCTTCCCCCAAAACCAACCAACCAATAAGCGCTGCAGCTGCCACTGTCAGACAGACAAAGCGAGCGAACGTAGTGGCGCCAGTGAACAGTCTTAGTCGTCACAATCCGAATACAAGACGTCAAATTGTGAACGGCACAAACGCGAGCCGAACCACGGCTCAGCACCTGATGTATTTTTTCATTTGTAGATTTTTCTATATTCAGTTTATTGTTGACAGTCAACAATAGGCTATACTTGTTTTCAAGTATTCGGCGAATTTTTACTTACGAAAAGAAAATTGATCAAAGAATTTGCATTAAATCTTACCTGGTAAAGTGCAGCACAGCATTCGAAATGTTGACTGTGGCTTTGGCGAATCTACTGTGGTGTCACCGCCAGACACCACACTTGCTAGGTGGTAGCCTTTAAATCGGCCGCGGTCCGTTAGTATACGTCGGATCCGCGTGTCGCCACTATCAGTGATTGCAGACCGAGCGCCGCCACACGGCAGGTCTAGAGAGACTTCCTAGCACTCGCAGTTGTACAGCCGACTTTGCTAGCGATGGTTCACTGACAAAATACGCTCTCATTTGCCGAGACAATAGTTAGCGTAGCCTTCAGCTACGTCATTTGCTACGACCTAGCAAAGCGCCATTACCAGTTACTATTGATGCTGTAAAACATGTACCGTCAAGAGAGATGTTCACCAATTATGGATTAAAGTTAAGTATTCCAGCGGCTACGTACGTTTTGGTTAGTCTCATTTCCTTGACCTGTTCCAGACCTCACGCCAGCCTGCGTGAGATAAAACACGTGCCTTTCGGCTTCATCTCATAGTGGGTTGGCTCTCTTGCCAATCCACAACATCTACTATGACTAAGACAAGAGTTTACGGTTTCAGAGAGGCTCGAGAAGACGCTGGAAACGACAATCTGCCTGGACGGCCTGGCACATCAGCTGCTGACGGCAGTATGGAGGAAGTAAAGAAAGTGTCTCCGGAAAATCGCCGAATCACCATCAGCGGGGTTGCTGATAATGTAGACATACTCTTTGGCTCATGTCAAGGATTTTTTTTTTCGGATGGTTGGGGATGAATCGTGTAGTAGCTCTGAAATTGTTGAGTTTCGACCAAGATAGGCGTCACATAGACATCGATTAGGGATTGCTGAATGAAGTCGACAACAATCCAGAACTTCTAAAGAAGGTTATAACAGGAGACGAAACATATGTGTAGGGCTATGACGCAGAAACCAAGGCCAAATGGTTCCAACGGGAACTGCCTAAAGACCCAAGGCCGAAAAAACTTGGTTAATATCGATCACATGTGAAGGTTCGTCTTACTGTTTTCTTCGTTTACAAGGGATAGCTCGTCATGAGTTCCTGCCTTATGGTCTTATGGTCAATAAGGAACAATATCTGGACGTTATGCACCGTTTGCTGAAGAAATCCGAACAAAACGACCACAACTGCAGAAAAACACTTGTGGAAACTGCATCACCGTTATGCTTTCGCTCACACCTCAATGCTTGTTCGCCTATTTTTTGTCAAAATACGAAACCGTTATATTGCCTCACCCACCTTACTCGCTGGACATGACCTCTTGCGACTTCTTTCTATTCCAGAGGCTGAAGAGAACCATGAAAGGACATCGTTTTGCCACAATTGATGAGATAAAAACAGGATCGCTGACGGAACTGCACACCATAAAAAAAGTGAGTTTCAGAATTTCTTCGAATATTGGAAAAAGTGCTTCCTGGGGTGTATTATATCTGAGAGGGATTACTTTGAAGAGGACGAAGTTGACGAATAAATAAATATTCTTTAAGAAACACAAAAATTCCTGTTAGAATTTGGTCACAACTCGTGCGTATCACCTGAAATCATGTTTTCATGAGTCCTTTTATTGTGTAGATCAACATAGAGTGAAATTCAGGTAGCGTATGTTGCATACTTTCCAATGACTGTTGTTGTTGTGGTCTTCAGTCCTGAGACTGGTTTGATGCAGCTCTCCATGCTACTCTATCCTGTGCAAGCTTTTTCATCTCCCAGTACCTACTGCAACCTACATCCTTCTGAATCTGCTTAGTGTATTCATCTCTTGGTCTCCCTCTACGATTTTTACCCTCCACGCTGCCCTCCAATACTAAATTGGTGATCCCTTGATGCCTCAGAACATGTCCTACCAACCGATCCCTTCTTCTGGTCAAGTTGTGCCACAAACTTCTCTCCTCCCCAATCCTATTCAATACCTCCTCATTAGTTATGTGATCTATCCATCTAATCTTCAGCATTCTTCTGCAGCACCACATTTCGAAAGCTTCTATTCTCTTCTTGTCCAAACTATTTATCGTCCATGTTTCACTTCCATACATGGCTACACTCCATACGAATACTTTCAGAAATGACTTCCTGACGCTTAAATCAATACTGGATGTTAACAGATTTCTCTTCTTCAGAAACGCTTTCCTTGCCATTGCCAGCCTACATTTTATATCCTCTCTACTTCGACCATCATCAGTTATTTTGCTCCCCAAATAGCAAAACTCCTTTACTACTTTAAGTGCCTCATTTCCTAATCTAATTCCCTCAGCATCACCCGACTTAATTAGACTACATTCCATTATCCTTGTTTTGCTTTTGTTGATGTTCATCTTATATCCTCCTTTCAAGACACTGTCCATTCCATTCAGCTGCTCTTCCAAGTCCTTTGCTGTCTCTGACAGAATTACAATGTCATCGGCGAACCTCAAAGTTTTTATTTCTTCTCCATGAATTTTAATACCTACCCCGAATTTTTCTTTTGTTTCCTTTACTGCTTGCTCAATATACAGATTGAACAACATCGGGGAGAGGCTACAACCCTGTCTTACTCCCTTCCCAACCACTGCTTCCCTTTCATGTCCCTCGACTCTTATAACTGCCATCTGCTTTCTGTACAAATTGTAAATAGCCTTTCGCTCCCTGTATTTTACCCCTGCCACCTTTAGAATTTGAAAGAGAGTATTCCAGGCAACATTGTCGAAAGCTTTCTCTAAGTCTACAAATGCTACAAGAAGAAGCTTTTCCAATGACTATCTTTGCAATATTAGCTACATGTATTTCAGAAATTCATGCAGGTAGAAAGGTACGGCTTTCGGCATAGTTTTCACATACACACCTAAAGTTTTTATTTTGTTTTTCGGATTTCCAGGTTAATTATTCACGAAAATGGCCACCCACTAGCAAAAGGCAAACTTTGCTGAAGCACACCACTGTCACGCCCGACCAACGGACAGACAAAGAATCCAGAGGTGTCATATCAATCTGCCAAGCGTCTAGACTGTTACAACTACTACCCTGTTCACAGAACCTTATGCCTACAAGGGGCAGTTGCTGCATGCGCTTCAGCCCAACCAAAGCTCAAAGCATTTGCAGCTCAGATTCTTTGTGGCACCGAAGATGGCCGAGACTGTATGAAAAAGGAGACGTACAAGGATGAAGCTTGCTTTCATGTGTCCGCGAAGATAGAGTGTGAAGATCTGGGGCTCTGAGAACATCCACTTTAGTTCCGTAACTATGCTCGACACTCCGGAGGTTAACTTGCTGTGCGGTCTGATTCATAACCGTTTGCTAGGCTGAGGCGGCACAGCCTCGACTCCTTTCCAGAACATGTTGGAACAGATTGCATTTCGACAGTTGGAAGAAATGCAACCTGACGTCATGCTGCAATTGGATTGTGCTTCTCCTCACTGGGCCTCAGTCGTTACGAAGGCAGTGGGCGACACATTTCCAAGTCGCTGGACTGGTGAAGGAAGACCAATTTTCTGGCCTCGAAGACTTCCAGACAAAAGCCAATTAGATTTTTTTTCTTTGGGGCTTTGTGAAAGATCGTCTACGAGACGACGGTGCAGTCAGTATCTGCAGAAACTGCGAGCTCGCTTTAGAGCAGCAATCGAAAACGTTAATGAGGACATGCTAGGCCGGACAAAATGGTTCAAATGGCTCTGAGCACTATGGGACTCAACATCTTAGGTCATAAGTCCCCTAGAACTTAGAACTACTTAAACCTAACTAACCTAAGGACTTCACATACACACCCATGCCCGAAGCAGGATTCGAACCTGCGACCGTAGCAGTCCCGCGGTTCTGGACTGCAGCGTCAGAACCGCACGGCCACCGCGGCCGGCTAGGCCAGACATGGGAGGAACTATCGCTTAGATATCCTGCGTGCTATAGATGGCGCGCGCACTGAATCCTGTAAAAACTTAAGGCGTGTATGAACGTTGTGCCCAAATCATACCTTACGACTTATCTCCACATCTGAAACATACGCGATCAGAACTCTAAAGATCATTTTGTAACACCCTGTATGTTTACTTTACTGTCAGACTTGTGATTCACTTGTTCACATCTACGTCTACACTGTTACATTTAATTACATCTACATCGACAGCCACATCTACGTATATACTCCGCTAGCCACCAAGCGGTGTGTGGCGGAGGGCACAATTCGCGCCAAACTCGTAATTCCCCCGTCTGTTCCACTCGCGGATCGCGCGAGGGAAAAACGACTGTCTAAGCGCCTCAGTAAGAGCTCTAATTTCCCTTTTCTTCGAATGGTGACCATTGAAAGTTGGTGGTAATAATATATGCTCTACATCCCCGGCGAAGACCGGATTTCAGAATTTAGTGAGCAGCCCCTTCCGCTTAGCGCGCCGTCTACCTGCAAGTGTCTCTTACTTTAAACTTTCTATGAGATTTCCAACGCTCTCGCGGTGGCTGAATGTACCAGTTACGAATCTTGCCGCTCTTCTTTGGATCTTCTCAATATCTTGAATTAGACCCAACTGGTAAGGGACCCATTCAGACGAACAATACTCTAAGATTGGACGAACTAACGTATTGTAAGCTATTTCCTTTGTTGAAGGTCTGCATCGCTTCAGTATTCTACCAATACACCGCAATCTAGAGTTCGCCTTGCTCGTTACTTGTGAAATCTTATCATTCCATCTGAGATCATTTCGAGTAGTCACATCCAAATACGTGACGGATGTTACCGCTTCCAAAGGTTGGGCATTTATTTTGTACTCGTACATTAATGGGGATTTTCGCCTTGTTATACGCAGTAGGTTACACTTACTAATATTGAGAGATAACTGCCAGTCATTACACCACGCATATATTTTCTGCAAATCCTCATTGATTTGTTCACAATTTTGATGTGATACTGCTTTCCTGTAGACTACGGCATCATCGGCAAACAGTCTAATGCCACTGTCAATACCATCAACCAGATCGTTTATGTGAATCGTAAAAACCTGCGGACGTATTACACTGCCCTGGGGCACACCTGAAGTTGCGCTTGTTTCTGTTGAAGTCATCCCGTTCAGGACGACATACTGCTTCCTGTTTGTTAGAAAACTATCTATCTAACCACATATGTCATAAGACAGGCCGTAAGTGCGTTCTGTTTGGAGCAAGCGACAGTGCGGAACCGAGTCGAACGCCTTTCAAAAGTCGAGAAATATGGCATCAACCTGGGAGCCGGTATCTAGAGCCTGTTGTATATCATGCACAAAGAGGGCCAGCTGTGTCTCGCATGACCGCTGTTTCCTAAAACTGTGCTGGTTTCTGCAGATGAGCTTCTCAGGATCGAGAAAGGTCAATATGTCTGGACACAAAATATGTTCCGTGATTCTACAACAAATCGATGTCAGTGAAATTTGCCGATAACTATGTGCATCCGATTTTCTACCCTTTTTATAGATTGATATGGCCTGGTCCTTCTTCCAGTCCCGTGGAACTTTCCGCTATTCCAATGATATCTGATAGATGATGGATAAGAAAGGTAATTAACTGACAAGTGTACGATTTAAATACATTTGTACTAACTAAGAAAATATTTCGTAGTGAAGTCAGTGTCGGGTCGCTAAGACACATTCACATAAAAATGTTTCGTCTGCAGACCCGTGTTTACTGGAACACTCGCGCTTCTGTTATTATTTTGACTCGTGTCAGGTAGCGTTACTAAACATACTAAACAATAAACCTGCATGGCATGTCAGAACAATTCTCTCCTCCCGCCCCCTTCTATCCAGTTTCTTTATGCGACTGCGGGTGAGGCGAAGAAAAAAGGCACTAATTTATTTAACTTTCCTGTAATGCCTGCTATATGGGGCGTACATATTAATGCATCGTTCTTCCGCTGATGAATGAGACGTGTACTTATTTGCAGCATATTCCGTGTGTGTCGTAGTCCAATCGTGGGCGAGCGTGGTTTTCTAAGCAACTTTCTTCTTGGGTGCACTACACTTCCTTTAGATCGAGGATAGGAACCCGTGTCTTGGGTGAACAACACTTCCTTAAGATTTTCAGATAAATGTATGTGTGACAAACGCCTTTGTAAAACAGTTAGGTGCGAGCGGTAGTCGTTGTTGTAGTCTCCATTCCGAAGACTGACTGGTGCAGCTCTCGGAGACAGTCTATCCTTTGCAAGGCTTTTCATCTCTGCGTAACTGCTGCAACCTACATCCATTTATTGTATTCAAGCGTGAGACTCTCTCTACAGTTTTATCCCCTCTCCCTGCCCCCTCAGCCCACCACACACACACGCCTCCTGCCTTTGTCAAACCGACCATTCCTTGGTGCCTCAGAATGTGACCTATCAACCAATCTCCTCTTTTAGCCAGTGGTCGAGGGGGCGCAGAAGTTAGCACACTCGACCTGCATTCGGAAGGATGACAGTTTATTTCCATGTCCGGTCATCCAGAGTTAGGTTTCTGCGATTTCCCTAAATCGCTCCAGGCAAATGACGGGACGGTTCCCTTGAAAGGGTACGGCTGATTTCCTTTGCCACCCTTTCCGTCTCTGATGAACTCGATGTCGACGGGACGTTAAACCCTAATTTTGCTTCCTCACGTCTTTTAACCAAGTTGTGCCACAAATTTCTTTTTCCCGCAGTTCATTCAGTATCTGATCATTAGTTCTTCGCTACCCATCAGCTCGCTACCTACCTAATTTTCCACGATGTTCTGTAGCACCACATTCGAAAAGCTTCTGTTCTCTTACTGTGTAAACTGCTTTTCGTCCACGTTTCGCTTTTGCACAACGATATTCTTCATACAAACACCTTCAGAAAATACTTCTTAACACTTAAATTTATAAATTACCTGTCCAGCATATGGAGCAGTCTGACACAGATTCCCCAAGTGAAGTATTGGTTAGCAATCAAATAAACGCACCAGTTGCGTTTCTATTTCTTTTTTAGTTGCCACGTACGGTTTCCCTTGTTTCCTCTACTGATTGCTAAATGTACACATTGAATAATACCAGGGAGAGGTACAGCCGTGTCGCACTCCGTTTTCAAGCACTGCTTCCCTTCCGTGCCCTACGTCTCTTATAACTCCTGACAGGTTTCTGTAGAACTTGTGCATAACTTAGAAAAAATGGTTCTAATGGCTCTGAGCACTGTGGGACTTAACTTCTGAGGTAACCAGTCCCCTAGAACTTAGAACTACTTAAAACCTAGGTAACCTATGGACATCACACACATCCATGCCCGAGGCAGGATTCGAACCTGCGACCGTAGCGGTGGCGCGGTTCCAGACTGAAGCGCCTAGAACCGCTTGGCCACCAGTGGCCGGCCATAACTTAGACTTCCTGTATTTTACCCTTGCTACCTTCACAATTTCAAAGAGAATATTCCAGTCAAAATTGTCAAAATCTGTTCCTGCATCTACAAATACTGCCATAAAATTGTAATTATCACCTCGTGAATATAAAGTCTTTTGTATCTCATTGCTGGTATACGCCTGCAGAAGCGCGCCCTCAAATCCTCGTGCCACAGTCCTTACAGCTGTTACCTTTCTGGCCTGGTGATGTCGGCGAACGTGCATCAGTCTGTGCGGTGTCTCGGGCATGAACGCGAAACAGAAGACGAAAGTGAGGACCGGAGCGAGGTTCAGGTAGAGGACGACGTCGTAAGGCAGGTAGGCGCCCACAACGAAGGCGCACAGCGAGCCACAGTTGCAGAAGAGCGGCAGCAGGGAGCCGAGGGCTCCGCGTACCTTGTCCGTCGTCGTCTCGCTGACGTACAGCGTCGCCATCACCATGGTGCCAGCCGACTGCACGCCGACAAGCACTCTGCAAAGCCAAGTAGAGTGGCGACATTCCCTTGAGCGTCAGATTGAGGAGCAACAGCTAGGTAGCATTTACACGTACTAAAAATTTTTTATTTAAATAAAAATAAATTCTTAATATATCATGTTTGTAAATAGGACCAAATGGTATAAAATAATTTCTTCTAACCTCATACAGGTTCCTATCCCTATAAGTCCTTACCTATCCCGATACAAATAGTCCTCCGTCACTGTGAATTTTTAATACGTATGAAAACACTTGTAAGATTTAGAATGATAAACGTGGTACACATGCAATGCATAATTCATTACTCATGAATGAATAGTTTCCTTCCTTGCTATTACATTACTTTCTAACTGATGCATGTATATTTCACGTCTTTACTATCATCTTCTCCTCCCCCACCTGCCTTCTCTCTCTGACCATAACAACCTTTCCATTATATCCTTCTCCCCTTTCTCTCTCTGGCTAATTGCTCTCCCCGTGACTCTCTATCCACCTCTTCCTACCCACTCTCTCAGTCTATATCCTCTCCCACTCTCTCTGTCCATCTTCTCCTTCCCCTATCTTTCTCCTCCCCTGTCCATCTCCTTCCACTCTCTCTCCATACATATCCTTCTTCCATATCTGTGCATCTCTTCCTCCCATTTTATGACCATCCTCTCCCTGTCACTATCCATCTCCTCCTGCCCCCCTCTCTGCTCAGCTGGGCCCATCCGCACATATACCCCCTGGAATGCATTCTGATACTGACTGCACAAGACACCAGTTGTGCATAGCAGCCTAGATGCCAACTGTTGCCAAACTCTTTCACCCCACCCCTTTCCTTTCTGAACAGACATGCAAGAAAGTGAGTTAATACTGCCTAGTCCTCCAGCTCTGAATTATATCTAAAATTTCAAGTCGCTAGCTCATTGAAAAGTTATTTGAAAATCAATTGCAAAATTCGTACTGGACAAACTGACAGGCAGACAAGAAAGCGACCAAATAAAAACGTGGGAGATATTAATTACATCCAAGAGACATCGTCGCCCCTATTGTCGATAATGCCCCTCCCCATTTGGCGAAGAGCCACAAGTTTATATGGTTATGCCATATCCTTCTGAAGACACCCATTGTTGATTAGATGCTGTAGGGCGACCAAACAGTGGGGCTGTTAATGGACACATTTCATGCAGTTGCATGTATTCCTGTCTTGCAACAACCTCTTCATCTCCGAGTAGCTCTTCAGTTATTTGTTGGGTGTACTCCAATCTTAGTCTACACCTGCAGGTTTTAGCCTCTTCAGTGTCCTCGAGCACCATGTAAATCATGACGCCTTAGCATTTGTCCATAGTCGTGTTCCTACCTCTTGCCAATGTTTTTCCAAATGTTTCTCTGCTCACCGAATTTGCAGAGGACCCTCTCATTTGTTATCAATCCACCCACTAGGCTTCTCATGACCAGGAGTGCCTGTGCTATCTAGCTTTTTATGTCCTTGTTCCGTCAATCATGGGTTATTTTACTTCCGAGATAGGAGAACTCCATAACGAAGTCTACTTCGTGATTGCCAATTTTGATGTTAAGTTTCTTGCTCATTACTTTTGTATTATTTCAGTTTACTCTCAATCCATATTCTGTGCTCACTAGACAGTTCATTCCATTCAACAGATCCTTTAATTATTCTTTGTTTTCGCTCATGGTATCAAAGTCATCAACGAATGTTATTGTTGACATCCTTTCACATTCGACTTTAATCCCACTGTTGAACATTTATTTCATTTCCATAATTGTTTTTTCAATATGTGGATTGAACAGTAGGGGGCAAATATTGCGTCCCTGATTCGTGCTCTTTTTCAGTGTGAGACCTTCGTTCATCCTTCAGTCTTGTTCCTTTTTGGTTCTTGTACATATTGTATATTATCCATCTTTCCCTATACCTTACTCCCTTTTTTTAGAATTCTGAACATATTGCACCGTTTTATATTGTTGATTGCTTTTTCTGGGTCAATAAACATACAACCATGTCCAGATCTTTCGTAAATATTCCATGACTGAACGCAACGTCAGAACTGCCCGAGTAGAGTCTTTACCTTTCTTGAAGCTATACTGCTTTTCATTGAATAGATCCTCAATTTCAATAATGCACTGATGTGACAAAAGTGGTGAAATACCTCCTAATATGGTGTCGGATCTCCATTTGTCCAGCATCGTGCAACAGTTCGAAGTGGCGTGGAATCAACAAGTCGTTGGAAGTCCCCTGCAGAAACAATGAGCCATACTGCCTCTATAGACGTCCAGAATTGCGAAAGTGCTGTCGGTGCATGATATTGTGCATGAACTGACATCTTGATTGATGTTCGATAGGCTTCAGGTCTGGATGACCGAATCATTCACTTGAACAATCCAGAATTTCCTCAAACCAGTCGCCTCGTGACACGACATCCTTCTTTGGGAAGTATCCGAAGATAACGATTTCCAGTAAATGATCGATTAAGTAGGACCAGAGGACCCAGTCCATTGAATGTAAACACTGCTCACACCATTATTGAGCCATCGCGAGCTTGCACAGTGCCTTGTTGACAACTTGGGTCCACGGCTTCGTAGGATCTGCGCCACACTTGAATCCTACCCTCAGCTCTTACCTACTGAAATGAGATTCATCTGACTAGAGCACAGTTTTCCAGTCGACCGATATGGTCACGAGGCCAGGAAAGGCGCTGCAGGGGGCGATGTCGTGCTGTTAGCAAAGGGACCTGCGTCAATCGTCTGCTGCATATCCCATTAGCGCCAAATTTCGTCCAACTGTCCTAACGGGTAGGTTCATCGTACGTCCCACATTGGTTCCTGTGGTTACTTCAGGTAGTGTTGCTTGTCGGTTAGCACTGACAACTCTATGGAAACGTCACTGGTCTCGTTCGGTACTGGAAAGCCGTCAGCCACAGCGTTGTGCTTAGTAGGAGGTAATGCCTTAAATATGATATTGTAGGCACACTCTTGACACTATGGACCTCGAAATGTTGAATTCCATAAATTTTCCGAAATGGAGTGTTCCATGGCTCTAGCTCGAACTTTCATTCCGTGTTCAAAGTCTGTTAATTCCCGTCGTGTGGCCATAAATACTTGAGTACAAATAACAATTGGTTCAAATGGCTATGGGAACTATGGGACTTAACATCTGAGGTCATCAGTCCCCTAGAACTTAGAACTACTTAAACCTAACTAACCTAAGGACATCACACACATCCATGCCCGAGGCAGGATTCCAACCTGCGACCTTAGCAGTCGCGCGGTTCCGGACTGAAACGCCTAGAACCGCTCGGTCACCGTGGCCAGCTACAAATAACACCTCCGCTAGTGCATTGTCCTTTTGTACCTTGTGTGCGCCATCTGTGTAAGTGCAAATCGCTATCCTATTACTTTTGCCACCTCATTATGTAATGAAAAAGGGTAGATTGATATTCACCGTAAAAATGACACGTCGAGTTGCACACAGACACAACGAGAATATTGGTACACACTGATCTTTTGGGACAGAGCCTTCTTCAGAAAGGAAGAGAAACACACACACAAATTCACCCAAGCGATCACACCTCACGCATACATGACCGCTATCTCCCGCTGCTCTAGCCAGGGTGGCCGGAGATAACGGTAATGTGCGCATAATGTGTGCTTGCTTGTGTGAATTTGTGTGCTTCTTTTTGCTTCTGAAGTAGGTTTTGGCCGAAAGCTCAATGTGTTCACAGCTTTTTGTTCTGTGTGCGTGCAACTCAATGAGTCATTTTTACAGTGAATACCACTCTACTCTTTTCATAACATTGCTGATACTCCAACCTTGACTTTCCATTGTTAGAGCTTCCATTTCTTTCTTTACTCTTCTGTTTATTATTTTGTTGCCGTAAATGCTGTTGTAAATAATTTTGTGGTAGCTGAACATTATCAAATGATCGGAATAAATAGTTCATAACAATTCATTTTACCACAAGATCGTGACGGTTCTGATTATGACCCTACACAAATTCTCAAGTGCGTTTTCTACTTTTCTCAGGAACTTCGAGAAGATGCAACGTTTGCCATTTTGTTCGCCCCCATAGATTTACCTAAAACCCATTTTACCTTGACGGATGCCTATAAATAGAGCATTGTATACATTATGGATATCAGTTATTAGATCTGGAAATGAAATAGTATCACTATTGTTGTTGTTGTTGTTGTGCTCTTCAGTGCAGAGACTGGTGTGAGGCAGTTCTCCATGCTACTCTATCCTGTGCAAGCTGCTTCATCTTCCAATACCCACTGCAACCTACATCCTTCTGAATCTGCTTATTGTATTCATCTCTTGGTCTCCCTCTACGATTTTTACCCACCACGCTAGCCCTCCAATACTAAATTGGCGATCCCTTGATGCCTCAGAACATGTCCTACCAACCGATTCCTTCTTCTAGTCAAGTTGTGCCACAAACTCCTCTTCTCCCCAATTCTATTCAATACCTCCTCATTAGTTATGTGATCTACCCATCTAATCTTCAGCATTCTTCTGTAGCACCACATTTCGAAAGCCTCTGTTCTCTTTTTGTCTAAACTATTTATCGTTCACGTTTCACTTCCATATATGGCTACACTCCATACAAATACTTTCAGAAACGACGTTCTGACACTTAAATCTATACTCGATGTTAACAAATTTCTCTTCTTCAGAAATGCTTTCCTTGCCATTGCCAGTCTACATTTTATATCCTCTCTACTTCGACCATTATCAGTTATTTTGCTCCCCAAATAACAAAACTCCTTTACTACTTTAAGCGTCTCATTTACTAATCTAATTCCCGCAGCATCACCCGACTTAATTCGACTACATTCCATTATCCTCGTTTTTCTTTCGTTGATGTTCATCTTATACCCTCCTTTCAAGACACTGTCCATTCCGTTCAACTGCTCTTCCAAGTCCTTTGCTGTCTCTGACAGAATTACAATGTCATCGTATGACTGAACATCTGTAAGTCGAGAATGGTCCTTACCTGGCGACGTAGAGGGCAACGACAGAGGTCGAGAACATCAGGATGGTCCACGAGACAAGTGCAGGTGTTACAGTCAGGTAGCCGAGCATTTTGCGGCCGACGTGGCCGCCGAGACCGGCGAACACTGGCACGAAGGCGCAGCTGGCGACCGCCATCAGCGCCACCAGCCACGAGCCCTGCTCCACCGTCAGCGGCTGGTCGGCCAGGCCGCTCTCTGCAGACAGCAGCTGCGGCAGCGCCATGGCGGGCCACGCCGTAGCCGAGCCCAGCGAGAACGTGTTCAGGTTCACTGTGCACGCAGGCGCACACCAATGTCATTGTTAGGGGCCCCCACTAATAATGTAGACTCGCAAAACCACAACTCCCACTGATACACCTACACTGTCTGATAAAAAGCGTCCAAACACATGGAATGCGAAATTGACCACTAAATTTTACAAGATGAGCATAGGCCAGTGGAAGAGGTGTGGAGAGGGGGGGGGGGGGGGGGGAGAAGAGCCGTGTTCTCAGCAGAGATGCAGTAACAGTAGAATGGATCTGTGAGGAGGCCCCGGTGACATTGAATGTAGACTGGATTTCACCTAAGTAACAAATCCTTTGTAACGTATTACTTACTATCTTTAAGACGTTTCTCATCGAGCCATGTACGTTATATCGCATTTCTAGCTACTTCTCCCACACAAATAATGATAAAAATTCAGAAATTCAGGGTAGTCACCAACCCTTCTCCACCATAAGTGTAGAATAGTGCCTTTCTATCCAATGACGATTGGCCGCCAATGGTATCCACAGGAGATGAGCTACCAGCGCCCCTTCGTCTACATCAGAGAGGGAATATTAACCAATGACTATGGCCCACCAATGGTAGCCATATGAATTTTATCCAAAACTATCACTTCTCCAGCATGAACACGTGAAAACTCCCCCTTTATAAGAGGACGCGACACTCGTCTCTGACAGTGTTCTAGCAGCAGCGGACAGCAGAAGATCCTGAGGAAGATCCCAGCAGAGGGGTCGAAACGTAGATCATTTTAGAAGAAACATGACGCGGCCTAATAACCCAGAAGATTTTAACTTCACCTTCCTAAAAATTTAGAGAAAAACGGAGCTGGAAAATTATTGGTTTAATTACTTTAATAATTCAATTACAAGTAAGCAAATTGCTTTAAGTAGCCAGATAAATAGCTCCCCATGTCGTGAACGAAGCAACTTAATTAATTCAGGATTGGAAATCGGAATAAGTGGGTAAGATCAACACCACAGAATTTATCTTTCACGTAGATTTTTTATTGTATCTAAGTATTTGGTTGCACATCCAAACTACAAATAACAATTGCCTGACTAGAAATATTTAAGTTAGAATTACGTGAGAAGGTAACAGAGCACAATTTAACTACAGCAAGAAGAAACACAGAAAACGGGGGTGGGAGACAATGATACTATCATCTCCTTTGCACTCATACCATAAAAATAGCTCAGCGAGATTCGCATTACGATTCTACGCATGCACTATTCTGGACAGAGGTTTAACCAATGCAAGAGGTTATGCGATAATTATTCAACATACTGACTGCGTTTGCTGCTTGCAAACGGCCGAACTAGAGCACGTGGGGCCTTCCGAATGAAACTGTTGTGCTGCTTTCTAGAAAGCACACGAAAGAACAGATATTCTTGCAGAAATTATAGCTCATTAAAGAAGCAAATTGTTAAAATAAAGCCTACTTCGGTGCCGTCGTGGACCAGGAGGGTCATTGATTACCAAACGCGTGGCACAAAATCGACACACGAAGACAAAATCAACTTCCACAAAATATAACATTAAAATAATTAAGTCATACCCGCTTCGACACAGTATTACACTCACGTACGGTTGAAGTGATCCTAACCAGCTTTTCCTAATAAGATTTACCGTTTGAAATTCTACTTCATCATTGTTCAAAATGAACAAAGTAACTTCCACACTTTTGACTCAAACACCCGAAAATCGCTATTTAAAGCACTATAATTATGGCACATTCGGAAAAATAACTCGCTTCAGACGCTTCAGTTAAGCTGAAGTTCTTAAGTATTTCAACAGTTAAACATAACAAAGTCCTCGCTCAACTTGCTTCCTATCACCTGAAACCCTCCTTAAGAGGTATAATCCGTACTCACCAAGCGTTCATCAAAGATAGCCGCTTTCTCTTTCGAGATTACCTAGCTCCCCGTGCAGCAGAAGCTACCAGAGGGGTAGCCCTCCGTCACCAACCTCACACACAAAAACATCCTTCGACTAAGATGGGTAAACCTCTCCGTTCAGGTATTGGAAACCTAAGTTGGTCTTCCTGTGCTCTCCTAACGAGAAGCAACATCGTCTGCTCCCAGGAGACGATGACCAACTCAGCGTTTCCCACGAAACAAAACCGAAACCCCACATTAAAACACACACATAATATTCAATAGGCTTTTATTGAGTGCTCAGTCTTTCTCGAAGAGTTCATGAATTGAACTAAAATCAGGAAGTAAAGCGAATAGTTGTACCGAATTCGACAATCGTCTTGTGAAACGACTTCACAGAGACGTTTTACCTTCAAGGACATTTCAGGCATTTCAGTCATTCCAGAACTGCCCAAATCGACTGTTCATGACAGTGAAATGGAAACGTAAAGCCATAACAACAGCTAAACAAACACCGGGCAAACCTCATGGTCTGACAGAGAGGCACCTTCGAGCATTGAGGAGGGTATTTACAAAAAATCACATGAAATCAGCAGAAGTGCTATCAGCTGTCCAGTTAGCATAACGACTGTGGGGTAGGGATTTGAAAAGGATGGGCTATAATGGTCGAGCAGCTCCTTTTAAGCTACACATTTCTATATTGATTCTAAGCGACGCTTGAGATAGTGTCAAGAGAGGCGTCACTGGGCAGGGATCGTAGCGAAAAGAGTGATTTGGAGCGATGAATGGCGGTACGTCCTGTGGTAATTCATGTAGTGTTTCCGGTTTGGCACATGTCTTTAGAACGTTATCTGCCATCGTGTGTTGTGTCAGCAGTGAAGTATGGAGGAGGTGGTGGTATGGTACTGGGATCCTTCTCTTGGTTGCTGGTGTTCACATTGCTGCTCTGAAGAAAACAGTCAATGTGGGAGAATATGAAACCATTTTACGACATTATGTGCTGTCTACAGAAAAGAAAGAGTTCGTATATGACGATTGTTTGTGTAGCCTGCCATTGCAACAAGTCATCAAGCAGTATATGTAAGGCAATGGTTTGTGCACAGTAACATTCCAGAAATGAAGTGGCCTCCCCAGGGTCCCGACCAGTGCCCAAGGGAACACTTCTGGGGTGAGTTAGAAAGGCGAACCCGCTCCAGACAATAGCGTCCAACGTCATTGTCTGGTTTTGGCTGTTGAGGAAGACTGAGCTAGCGTTCCTCCACGGACATTCAGGCACTAAAACTGTTCCCAGCATAGTTCAAACCATCACAGAAGCGAAAAGTGACAACACCCCACATTAACGTCCACTGATAGATGACCCTATTATTTTGTTGGGGTAGTGTATCTTGTAGCCAGTTGTTGTCCACGATTGTACGACGCAGTGAAACATGTCGCTGCTACAGTGTTGCCACCTACACCCTGGTCGCAAGCAGTACGGCACCGTCTTCAAAACGAGCGGATCTGTAGCTGTCAGACAGTTTGCTAGCTGCACTTGTTGATGTTGTGTGAAGCTTTTCACCACCACTGGTTCTGCTGTGCGAGTACCCCCTTCATTTGAGGCTTCGGCTTTTATTCCAGTGGCTAATGATTTCATTCCATGACGTCAAACAAGCCCTGCATCAGAATTACGATGTATATTAAAAATCTGTGATCACATAAATTTATGTAGTTGTCTAATTATACAGGTAATTCAGTGCAACAAAATTAAGCTGGAGGGCCATCGGAAATTGCTGGTTTTGATCGCGTGCCAATTGTGTTTGTAATACAATCATTGAACTGTGCTGAAAAAAGACAAAGAACAAAAAAAAAGTCACAATAAAAATTAAACGTAATGTAATCAGTGATGCATATCAAAGGGTTTCGTTTTATCAGAGTATTGCTATGAAAGTGGATTTTATCTAGGCAAAGTACCGGGTGATCAAAAAGTCAGTGTAAATTTGAAAACTGAATAAATCACGGAATAATGTAGATAGAGAGGTACAAATTGACATACATGCTTGGAATGACACGGGGTTTTATTAGGACCAAAAAAATACAAAAGTTCAAAAAATGTCCGACAGATGACGCTTCATCTGATCAGAATAGCAATAATTAGTATAACAAAGTAAGACAAAGCGAAGATGATCTTTACAGCAAATGCTCAATATGTCCACCATCATTCCTCAACAATAGCTGTAGTCGAGGAATAATGTTGTGAACAGCACTGTAAAGCATGTCCGGAGTTATGGTGAGGCATTGGCGTCGGATGTTGTCCTTCAGTATCCCTAGAGATGTCGGTCGATCACGATACACTTGCGACTTCAGGTAACCCCAAAGCCAGTAATCGCACGGACTGAGATCTGGGGACCTGGGAGGCCAAGCATGACGAAAGTGGCGGCTGAGAACACGATCATCACGAAACGACGCGCGCAAGAGATCTTTCACGTGTCTAGCAATATGGGGTGGAGCGCCATCCTGCATAAACATCGTACGTTTCAGCAGGTGTTTATCAGCCAGGCTGGGGATGATGCGATTCTGTAACATATCGACGTACCTCTCACCCGTCACGGTAGCAGTTACAGAACCAGAATCACGCATTTCCTCGAAGAAAAAAGGCGCGATAGTGGTAGATGTGATAAATCCAACCCATACCGTGACTTTCTCGTCGTGCAATGGTGTTTCCACGACAGTTCTAGGATTTTCGGTAGCCCAAATTCTGCAGTTGTGGGCGTTGACAGACCCTCGGAGCGTGAAATGAGCTTCGTCGGTCCACAACACGTTACTCAACCGATCGTCATTTTCCGCCATCTTTTGAAACGCCCACACCACAAATGCCCTCCGCTTCACTAAATCGTCAGGTAACAGTTCATGATGCCGATGGACTATGTACGGATAGCATCGGAGGGTACGCCTCAGTGCCAACCAAACAGTAGTGTATGGAATGCCGCAACGAGCGACTGCACGAGCGCTGACTTCCCCGTGCATAGTCGAACCCGCTACAGCCCCATTTCGTCCTGAACTGTCTCAGCAGCATTACGCCTTGTGCTCGGTCGGCCACTACGGGGTCTTTCGTCTAAACAACCCGTGGCTTCGAACTCCGAAATCATTCTCGCCACACTGCATCTGTCAACGGACCTTTGCCCGTTCGAATCCCCTTCCTATGGCGATAGGATCGTAACGCTGAACTAGCACATTCGCCATTCTGATAATACAGCTTCACTAAAAGCGCCTTTTCAGGCAACGTCAAAATGCAGCGACTGCTGGCGCATTTGATTCTCTCTCTCTCTCTCATTACAGCTCCTTTTACACACGATTGTCACGGGCAGTCACTGACATTTTGCTGTCCAGCGCCATCTGTCGGACATTTTGTGAACTTTTTTTGGTTCTAATAAAACCCCATGTCATTCCAAGAATGTGTGTCAATTTTTACTTCTCTATCTACATTATTGCATGGTTTATTAAGTTTTAGAATTTATACTAACTTTTTGATCACCCTGTAATTCGAAAGTTATCGATACATGTTTATTGATATTTCAGTTAAGAAATGGCAATTAAAACATCGTCTCAATGGTGCAGTCTTCTTGCGGGAAAAATTTATTATCCTTGATCGCAAATAATGGTATATACAAGCATGACCTTGCTGCTGGCGGGTAGTCTTGCATGCCTCAGTGATAGAGGTAGCCATACGGTAGGTGGAACCACAGTGAAGGGGTATCCGTTGAGAAACCAACGTGTGATTCCAGTAGAGGGACAGCAGCCTTTTCAGTAGTTGCAGGGCAACAGTCTGTGTGATTGACTTACCTTGTAACATCAACAAAAACGGCCTTGTGTGTGCTGATACTGCGAACGTCTGTAACCAAGAGGAAACTACAACCATAATTTTCCCAACGAGATGCAGCCCTACTGTGTGATGAAATGAAGATGGTATCCTCTTGCGTAAAGTCCTCCAGAAGTAAAATAGTCCCCTCTTGGGATCTCCAAGCGGGGACTACTCAGGAGGATGTCGTTATGAAGACAAACTAAACTGATCCTCTACAGATTGGAGTGCGGAATGTCAGATCCCTTAATCAGGGAGGTAGGTTAAGAAATTTAAAAGGAGTAGTAGGCTAATGGGGCTACGACGCTAACATTGATACATAAATTAAATTGAGCAATTAATAATCCCATCCACTCCCACACTGACACCACCCGCACCCACCACCATAAACACATGCACCACCAGATGATGGCATGTGTTTTCAATAGTTGGCAAGTGGGTCCCCACCCCTCCCCCTTCCCTCATCACCTACCCTTTTGATAGGAATTTCGAATTTTGGTGGCAGTTTCTTTGTACCAGGTACGTTCCTCCACCAAACCCCTTCCCAGGA
This sequence comes from Schistocerca americana, assembly GCF_021461395.2. NCBI lineage: Eukaryota > Metazoa > Arthropoda > Insecta > Orthoptera > Acrididae > Schistocerca > Schistocerca americana. The sequence continues at coordinate 485,995,237 of NC_060124.1, read as the reverse complement.
ATAGGGGGAAATTCAAAATGGCGATGCTTTTTCCAGGGTCAAACACCGGTCCCCCTGGGAGGAAATCCCAAGTGTATCGTCTGTCACATGGAAACTGTCCATATGCAAGAGATGAAGGTTGGGTTTAGTGTACTTCATTTATTTTGGTTGGGAAGCTGAGGTAAATATGGGTCATAACTATGTAATAAACAATGAAAAATCGGTCCAGTTACACAATTATATGCATAGTGGTAAACAATGAGTCTCTAAAATCTCAATACAGCTGAAAAATCGACGAAGCCATACAACTGGTGTTATCGTGCTGGGAAAAAATTTCAAAATCCCACTCTAAACTAGAGGGAACATTTACATCTACATCTACATGGTTACTCTGCAATTCACATTTAAGTACTTGGCAGAGCCGCGCTGGATTAGCCGAGCGGTCTGAGGCGCTGCAGTCATGGACTGTGCGGCTGGTCCCGGCGGAGGTTTGAGTCCTCCCTCTGGCATGGGTGTGTGTGTCTGTCCTTAGTATAATTTAGGTTAAGTAGTGTGTAAGCTTAGGGACTGATGACCTTAGCAGTTAAGTCCCATAAGATTTCACACACATCTGAACATCAACTTGGCAGAGGGTTCATCGAACCACAATCATACTATCTCTCTACCATTCCACTCCCGAACAGCGCGCCGGAAAAGCGAACACCTAAACCTTTCTGTTCGAGCTCTGATTTCTCTCATTTTATTTTGATGATGATGCCTACCTATGTAGGTTGGCTCAACAAAATATTTTCGCATTCGGAAGAGAAAGTTGGTGACTGAAATTTCGTAAATAGATCTCGCCGTGACGACAAACGTCTTTGCTTTAATGACTTCCATCCCAACTCGCGTATCATATCTGTCACACTCTCTCCACTATTACGTGATAATCCAAAACGAACTGCCCTTTTTTGCACCCTTTCGATGTCCTCCGTCAATCGCACCTGGTAAGGATCCCACACCGCGCAGCAATATTCTAACAGAGGAGGAAGGAGTGTAGTGTAAGCTGTCTCCTTAGTGGACTTTTTGCATCTTCTAAGTGTCCTGCCAATGAAACGCAACCTTTGGCTCGCCTTCCCCACAATATTATCTATGTGGTCTTTCCAAATGAAGTTGTTCGTAATTTTAACACCCGGGTGCTTAGTTGAATTGACAGCCTTGAGAATTGTACTATTTATCGAGTAATCGAATTCCAACGGATTTCTTTTGGAACTCACGTGGATCACCTCACACTTTTCGTTCAACTGCCACCTGCCACACCATACAGCAATCTTTTCTAAATCGCTTTGCAGCTGATACTGGCCTTCGGATGACCTTACTAGACGGTAAATTACAGCATCATCTGCGAACAGCCTAAGAGAACTGCTCAGATTGTCACCCATGTCATTTATATAGATCAGGAACAGCAGAGGTCCCAGGACGCTTCCCTGGGGAACACCTGATATTACTTCAATTTTACTCGATGATTTGCCGTCTATTACTACGAACTGCGACCTTCTTGACAGGAAATCACGAATCCAGTCGCACAACTGAGACGATACCCCATAGGTCCGCAGCTTCATTAGAAGTCGCTTGTGAGGAACGGTGTCAAAAGCTTTCCGGAAATTTAGAAATACGGAATCAACTTGAGACCCCCTGTCGATAGCGGCCATTACTTCGTGCGAATAAAGAGCTAGCTGCGTTGCACAAGAACGATGTTTCCTGAAACCATGCTGATTACGTATCAATAGATCGATCCCTTCGAGGTGATTCATAATGTTTGAATACAATATATGCTCCAAGACCCTGCTGCAAACCGACGTCAATGATATAGGTCTGTAGTTCGATGGATTACTCCTACTACCCTTCTTAAACACTGGTGCGACCTGCGCAATTTTCCAATCTGTAGGTACAGATCTATCGGTGAGCGAGCGGTTGTATGTGATTGCTAAGTAGGGAGCTATTGTATCAGCGTAATCTGAAAGGAACCTAATCGGTATACAATCTGGACCTGAAGTCTTGCCCGTATCAAGCGATTTGAGTTGCTTGAAACAGCCAGCTGCTATTTCATCCATACACCAAACTTTTTCTGCAGCCTACTGCCCTTCTGCCAGCAAAGGAGCAACACCCAGCATACTTTGAGGCGAAAATCGAAACATCAGCCCTTCGCTAAGAGAAAAGGATGTAAAGTCAATTAAACAATACGAGTTAAATGAGGGACACACCAAGTGCATGTAAAATATAGTGGAACCGTCCCGCCCCACACGCCGCCCCCTGGTCGCGGCACACACGGCTGCCTAGGGCGACCACACACACACACACACACACACACACACACACACACACACACACACACTGGACGATCCCCACACCGTCTCCGTAATTTCCCGCCGTTTTGAATGTGAAAATTCTTCACTGTAACAATTATATTTATCGTCAATACATCTCTCATAATTGAGCATCTGTTGAAAAGGGAAACACAATCGGGAGAATAATAAATGTTATCTTTCCATGAAAACAGGCGCAGGCCATTTTCTTTTAATTTTATGAGAAAAACCGATATAGCTTTTATAAGAATACAATTCGCATCTCATTATTTCATTATATTGAAACATCCAATGAAATGAAAAAAAAAAAAACATCACGGTCGCCGATCACAGTCGGCCAGACTACACAGGTGTATGTATATGTCCACCCTGTGTAAAATAGGGCAAAAAAGCTTCCGCTGTTTTGCTGTGAAAACTGCTGATGACAGCAGAATAGCCCCTTTATTTCTAAACCGTCATCGTAGTAAAGAAAAAGTGAGAATTTAAACTCCGAAAAAATAACGTCTATATTAAGCAATTTCTTTCAGCTTGATGGACAAATTATACGACTAGAGAGCATCTCTTGCATTCAAATCGGCGTCCGTAAATAACCTTTCATGCACATGTGTATTAAAAACATTTCAGATACATGATATAACGTTATAGAATACAGCCTTTTCGCCATTTGCTCACACATATGAAAGAAAGCACAATCATTGTACGTTCTACAACAAGAAGCTATAATTCAAGAGGACGTTGCTGTTCTGTACACTATGGCAGGTCCTGTTTTACGAATGTGATGCTATATCACACTGGCGTTTACGGAACAAATCCTGAAAGCCTGCCTTGTAATAGAACCTCCTATAAGATTTTACCGTATCTCTATCTCTCTCTCTCTCTCTCTCTCTCTCTCTCTCTCTCTCTCTCTCTCTCTTCCGATGCATCGAAACCAAATACCATATGGATGCTTGACATTTTTACTCCATAATTCCCCTCTACGGACCTCTCTGTAAAGTTTCTGTCATACAACAGACAATAATTCGCAACAGCAGCAGATTCATGCGTTCTAGTTTTGTAAGCAGTTTGATCATCACAGCCTGTTTCACGCAATCTGTTCACGTGTCGGGAAAAACACTATCATTTCGGGGTGCCACAGTGAGCTATAACTAAAATGGTGTCTGCTTTACAATTAGAGATGATAGAGTATGAAATAGCATAGAACTCGCGGTAACACCTATGGTTGAACGTGCAATCGTGGCGATAATAACAAAAAGAGTCATGATTCTACGAGAATAAACGGTTCAAATGGCTCTGAGCACTATTGGACTTAATTTCTGCGGTCATCAGTCCCCTAGAACTTAGAACTACTTAAACCTGATTAACCTAAGGACATCACACACATCCATGCCCGAGGCAGGATTCGAACCTGCGACCGTAGTGGACGTGCTGTTCCAGACTGTAGCGCCTAGAACCGCTCGGCCACTCCGGCCGGCTGCGAGAATAGATACAGCCGATTTATACTAGTTTTATGAGCAAAATCGGTGTATTTTTGAGAGAAATATGGAAGTGAAACATGGACAACGGCAAACAGTTTAGAAAAGAAGAGAATAGAAACTTTTTAAATGTGGTGCTACAGCCGAATGTTGAAAATTAGACGGATACATCACGTAACTAATGAGGAGGTACTGACCAGAACTGGGGACAAGAAACTTGTGGCACAACTTGATCAGAAGAAGGGATCAGTTGGTAGGACACATTCTATCAAAGGATCACCAGTTTAATACTGGGGGAAACTGTGGGTGGTAAAAATCGTAGAGGGGGAGATCAAGAGATGAATACAGCAAGTAGATTCAGAAGGATGTAGTCTGCAGTAGTTACTCGGAGAGTAGACACTTTCACAGGATAGAGTAGCATGGAAATCTGCATCAAACTAGCCTTCGGACTGAAGAACACCACCATAACAACTACTTCCCGCAAATTGAAGTACCATATTCAGACCGCTTAGTACAAGGAAGTAGTGTCTACATCGAGCTTTATTGTTAGACATTTTGTCATAACTGTGTTTTACAATTTAACTGGCGGTACAGGCATTATGTTACCACCTACAACATTATGTAATGAAACAGGTAGAGACAGCCTAGAGCTGTTAGCAGGGACACATCTTACGATACTGTACAAGGCGAAATGTATTCTGCTACCTACTTATTATACCACTATGATGTAGCTATTGCATTACTAAATACGGTGGGGCGTAATATGACACTTTTACAGTGAGTGAAATTGTAAAACACAGTTACGACAAGATGTCTAACTATAAAGTCTTGTACTAAGTGAACTGAAGATGGCAATTTATTTTGCGGAAAATTGTTTTCTACGTACAAATATCAAGGCTACTAAAGTGTTTCCAAAAGACGACAACATCATTGATAATTATTTGTCGTCTCCTACAGAAACGAGAATATCACATTATTGTAAAATCATCGTCTTTTAACTAAAATTAGTTGTCAGAATAGAGGTGTTTTGACGCCGATTTTCGACTGAAATGCAAAAATTGCTTGCAGGTACCTAGGAACACACATTTCCTTGTTGGTGTTTTCATCTAGTGACAGATGTTAGAAACGCTTGAAGGAACACACACTATATACCGCCATAAGCCGTTTCCTGCATTTTCTATTGTTTTTTTGACAAATGACGTTGAGTTTTGTGCAGCGTTTGTAAATATGACGAGTTCTGCGCTTTAAGAGCTGGATAATATGTTTGAACTGCTTGGACGTTATCTCTAGTTCTTCAGTTACAGCGTTTTATGCAAGTAAAATTATGCACATTTTAATAACTAATTTAATAAAGCGTGAACGGTTAAACAATACTTCTTCAGTCGTGCGCCATCTTGTACTTTGAAACGGAAGAACGTTTTGTACCATTGAACACATGATATTTGCAAATGAATTAAGTTTCTTTAACGTCTCAACAAGTTCCCCTGTCTTTAAAATGGAAATTTGTGTTAGTTTTCAATAGCTTTTATTTCAAAATACTAATACATTTCACTCGTAAATGGTTTCTGGTAACACTGTTTCTTAATGTGATTTCAGTAACTGATTATTGTTGTGTAATAAACAATGTCATACACAGAGTACAAAATAATTGACAAGATTTTCTCGATTGCAGCAATTTCAAATTTCAGTAGAATATTTGTTTACAGTTACTTGGCCATGTTATATCTTGAAACATCTTCTCACTCTGGGAAAACCTTACTTTTCTGGAGTGATTTTTGTAATTTCAGAAAATGATTGCAGCACAAAAAAGGGAATATTGTCATTTCAAAATGGAGTAAGAAAATATATTAAACTTCTACTGCACGGCTGGCTATAGGCGAATCTGAAAAGTACCTATTCTCATTTTAAGGTCTGCAAGATTAGTGCAGGGGAGCTGTCCTTCACATAACCTGTTGTAATACTGCGGATATGACATTTTTCTCACTTCCAAAAATGGTAGGAAACCTAGGGATAATTTCTAAAACAGAAGCCAAATACGAAAACTTGAATCACACGAAGAAGCCTGATAAGGTAACGGGGTCAGGGATTTTCTCTGCCTCGTGATGACTGGGTGTTGTGTGCTGTCCTTAGGTTAGTTAGGTTTAAGTAGTTCTAAGTTCTAGGGGACTGATGACCATAGATGTTAAGTCCCATAGTGCTCAGAGCCATTTGATCCTGATAAGGTAAACATATGTAAAAAGATTGATATGGAGGGGAATCAGTCATTTCAAACAGTTTTATGTAGTGGCCTAAAGAGTCTGCAATTTTGCATCAGAACCATCTTGTATTACGTTGACTTTAGTTTTCATCTGTAGCTATCGAATTTGAATATATCGAGTGGTCGTAATCGAATACGGAGTTAGTAAAAGAACGGTAAGTTCAACAGAATTATGTCACAGCGTGCACGTATGAAAGTGGGTGGTGGTGGTGGTGGTGGTGGTGGTGGTGCATTAGAAAAGATCACTGCACCACATTAACGCTCCAGCCAACAGCGTCATTTTGCCGCGTGAGGTGAAGGCAATCAGTCACTGCAGTGTTCATTGTCCCCTAGAACTTAGAACTACTTAAACCTAACTAACCTAAGAATATCACATACAACCATGCCCGAGGCAGGATTCGAACCTGCGACCGTAGCGGTCCCGCGGTTCCATACTGTAGCGCCTAGAACCGCACGGCCACCCGGGCCGGCGCCAACCTATGGTTGGAAACATTTAGATCATGGTTGGTTTCATAACTAAAACCATTTCGAGATTTACCACAGAAAAATTATGGCGTTCGTCAGTCAGTGTTAATCAACCGACGTAACAAAGCCCTACTTCAATTTCGGCACATGTTGGACAGGAACGCTGCAATCAGGGAGCTGGATTTTCCGCCAAGTATGTATGCTGCTGTGCACAATTCCTTCAGGGCGGTGTTATTCTCCTAAACCTTTTACATTTTTGTCCGTACTTTATCTCCCACTTCACCTGGAGCTTTTCTTTTTAACTTCCTCCAGAAAAGATGTTCTCGTTGATAGGTCTCTCTGGGCCTTCTAGTTCGGAAACAATTCTTTCATTAAATGTGTAGTCGGCTCTAATATAAGCGAAGCCTCGTTAAACTGAAGTATGTTTGAGTAATTGTTTCGTTGAAGTTACAGAGGCGGTATCCTCTGATAAATTCTTAATTACCTTCTGGGTTCCTGGGAGATGCTTATTGTAATTCCGCGAGTAACAACAGATTAACATGGCAAAGGAGCATCTGAACGTTTGAATGCTTGTATCTATGATGGTACCTAAACAAAAATTTTCTTTACCGTTGAGATCAGTTTATTTATCTTAGGGACGTCTAGCCTTACATGTTTTGCTATACGGTTAATCCACGTAGTACCAACGTTACATGCAGTATCAAAGGTACTAGAAGCAACTGAAAGACTGCAGCCATATATACAGCGCAATCTGTCAAGGCCAGAAGCATCCAATTCATATCCACGCCATTTGGATGTACTATTTTCAGTGCGTTGTTGACAAAATGTAATTGTAGTCTTCAGTAGTTGTTTTGAACAAGTCAAATAAGCTTCAATGGATGGGAAATAGCTGTCAACCAGGTGAAAAATAAAAGTTTCTTAAACCATGACCATTGTTTTAACAGTTTTACAACTTTCTTCAGAGGAAAGTATTGTGCCTATCAAATATTATGACACTGTGTGTAGAACACAGATAAATAATTACAATAAGCATTATTACAGTGTGACGTCATACAAGTTGCTCATTGCAGCTACGCGCATACAGGACTTGTAGGAGCGCCAACTACCAGAGACGAAGGGGGCTGGTTGGGCTGTTTGGGGGGAGGAGACCAAACAGCGAGGTCATCGGTCTCATCGGATTAGGGAAGGAAGTCGGTCGCGCCCTTTCAAAGGAACCATCCCGGCATTTGCCTCGAGTGATTTAGGGAAATCACGGAAAACCTAAATCAGGATGGCCAGACTCGGGATTGAACCGTCGTCCTCCCGAATGGGAGTCCAGTGTGTTAACCACTGAGCCACATCGCTAGACCATAGCCAACCTGAGGATAGTGTATCTTCTCCTCAGCCAGTTGGCGCATGTCACTACCTATGTGCTTGGCATGTTTACCCTCTTTAGAGTCCGATGTCACGTATTATATTTAAATGTCATATATATACAAATCTTTCAAGTGGCACACTACATGCTGTTGGATCCCCTTTCAGATGTGTGGTGTTTAAAAAAGCTTTAAGGCAAAGCCCTACAGTAGAGATTTAATACTCTCACATCGGAAGTACATAATATGTGATTCTACGTGAGTATGCTACACTAAAATAAATTATAAACATTTATGTAAGTTGATTTTATGTAAGTCTGCAGGCTTTCGTGGCCGTTTCACTGAAGTTAAAATCTTCTGTGTTATTAGGCCGCGTCATGTTTCTTCTGAAATGATCGACGTTTCGACCCCTCTGCTGGGATCTTCCTCAGGATCTTCTGGTGTCCATTAAAACTAGAACACTGTCAGAAACGAGTGTCGCGTCCTCTTATAAAGAGGGAGTTTTCACGCGTTCGTGTTGGAGAAGCGATAGTACTGGTTAAAATTCATATGGCTACCATTGGTGGGCCATAGTCATTGGCTAATATTCCCGCTCTGATGCAGAAGAAGGGGCGTTGGTAGCTCATCTCCTGTGGATACCATTGGCGGCCCATCGTCATTGGCTAGAAAGGCACTATTCTACACTTATGCTGGAGAAGGGTTATTGGTTGAAATGCCTGCTACCGCTATTGGTTGGTCGTAATCAGTGGCTAGATTCGAAACGGACAGAGCTAGAGAGGGGGAATGTTTACCCAAAATATTATTGTCCGCCGAGGTGACTTGGAGCGCGTTGTTTATGCTGTTCACACACCGCGGCCCCGTATTTACTTCCTTGATGGCGGGGAGCCGCGATGCCGGAAGCCTATAGCCGTCCTCTCTATTGAAATTAGATGCATTCTTAGAAATTTCAACCGCTTCTCGGACCTTCAGAAACATTTACTGTAATTTTGCTTGCTGTAATGATTTATCTTTGTCCATAGGTAATATTACATAGGTGTAATACCTTCTCAAAAAGACAGTTTTAAAACTGTCGAAACCATGATCTAGGTTTAATAAACCTGTATTTTGTGAGCGGTTGGCTGTTATTTCCAGTCCACTGAAGCTCTTGCATGCATAGTTGCTGAAGCACAGCCATGTTTAAAATCTTGTCAAATAAGCCCTGGTTCCAACTTGCCAACAATGAGGTTGACAATGTACTGGCCAAGACCGTCAGAAATTCCAGTGCACGTCTACTCTGAATCCACGCAATTTTTATGCAACTTCGACTCTGCAGGAACACACTGATGGGATTACGTCTCAAGAAAACTTCTGGAAAAAGTATTTTCTAGTTTTCTAAAAGGGATGTTTGCGGGCAGAAAGGCATGACACTAGTCACAGCAGTATTGGTTCTTTTTCGTGAAATGATCACTCGGCCTTAGTGGGACGTTTTATCATCCGAGACCTAATACAAAAAAGAAAGACGATGCTATATAGAAGCGCGTAGAAAAAATATCTTATGTTGTTAACGGACACTGGTACTTCATTTTAATAAAAAATGACAAATTATATACCATACACTACAGTTTACCAATTTTAGTTTTCCAACTATCCTGTCACTGAATAGATTTTTGTTAAAGTTCAAAACTTAAAAATATCGAAATTGAATGCATCAGTTTAAAAACATTTTTGCTTTATCCTATAGCTATGACATTTTCACATTGATTACTTTTCCTCTGCATCAGAATAGAACACAGCACTTACAGAATATTTACAATGTAATCTGCGTCTCCTACGCTCTGGTATTGAAGGATGTGACAAAAAATTCGGAATTCCGCGACGACAGGAAAAACAAAGGCGCATGGAAACGAAACAACTAAGCTCTTCGTTGCATGCTTGGCAGAATATGATTTTTCCACGTGTCCTACAGCGCGGATTCTCCGGCAGTCACAATCTTGTACGACTAGACTTTGAACTAGCTGTTTTCGGAATTTTCTTCTGTTCAAATATGTGCTCGCTGAAACTAGAATAGGTTTTGAACAATGAACATGTTACACTTCATATGTCCATCGGTACAATACATACTACGTAATTTGGCTGATGGATAACAAAAATTCTTCGCCAATGGCCTCACTTGCGTACAATTTATTTTACTACAACGGCTAGACAGCTTGTGTATGTGTTTTTTTCATCTGAGGTCAGACCAAGGCCTACGAATATGTGTGTCGAAACAGGCAGTTGGCCACAATTCTATGAATTGCCTGTCTTTTTCGTTTTGTTTCCAGGTATCGCCTTCAGTCTTAAACTTTCGATTCTTCTGACCAAGTCTAATCTCCTGAAAATACGCTAACTTTGTTGTATTACAGAAATAGGTACCTATAAGGATTGTAAAGCTAAATTATGCAAAAATATGGATGAACGTCGAATATAGGCTGTTTTGGGTGCTACAAAACTGATTTCGAGTTTGGTTAGTCACGAAGCGGATTAGTACAAGTTAATTTCACTAGGAACTATGGAAAAGAATAGATTTTTTCATAAAGGTCAGCAGTCTAGTTATGTGTGTGAATCCACATTTCGTCTAAATGAACCAGTGAGAGCGTTATTTCTGATGCTTCATCTTTCCGTATCTGCTTAAGTAGGCACTTTTATTCTGGTACTTCTGAAAACCAAATCCCTTTGGGTGAACAATTATTCAATGTGTTTTTGCTAGCCTGGAAGTCCAGGTCTTTGTGAGAAAATCTAAGTTTTTACAAAGGTTACATTCCATGTACTGTTTAAAACACCTATAAATTGCTACCCAGTTACATATATATCCATGTCATCGTTGAACAAATTATTGTGTTGATTTTGATTCTGCTTTGGGGCAGATACCCAGATATCCTCCCTCTAGGTGTCGTGACCTTCCTTCCGTAATTTGTACACCATCCACTTCACTTCCGTTTGTCAACACTTGCGTGCATGTTCCGTCACTCCCGTCAACATTGTCGCTCATAATTATTCCTAAATTTAATGACATTAGCAGTAGATCATCGTGGCTACCCAGAAGAGATTTTACTGAGAGGTAACAACGCACGCTGCTTTGAACTTGAACTGGGCCGTATCTAATCACACGAGTTAGTTTACGTAGCGCTCGGGCCGACAATTTAATTTGCCGAGTAATACACTCTACAAAGATACTATTTTGAGGTTGACCTTATGTTTAGTCAGGAATGACGTTTCTGTTCGAATTAGATATTAGCGAACGGTTGCCTTAAGCGTTTCATTGTCGCGTACCATTGCTACTGCAATGCTTCGAACCATTCTACTAATTTTTAAATACCACAGTAGTAGATCAGAAACTGAAGATTCTCAACAAGTTCGTCGCACCCACCTATTTTCCTTTGTCTTTTACCTCCCCCCTACTTGCTGCATCCCCATGGCTTCTCTCTCTCTCTCTCTCTCTCACACACCTCTCTCTCTCTCTCTCTCTCTCTCTCTCTCTCTCTCTCTCTCTCACACACACACACACACACACACACACACACACACACACACACCTCTCTCTCTCTCTCTCTCTCTCTCTCTCTCTCTCTCTGTGTCACAAACACAGCCACACACATAAACTGCTGCAGATGAAAGTTTCTGCGTGTGAGAACCGTTTGCATTCCCACCTTACCGACTGCTGCAGCGAGGAACTGGGGCCACGCAGATGTCTTCGTTTCGGACACTTCAGCCTTCGCATCTTCGTTTCCACTGGCGACCAGCTTGGTAGCTGCGCCTGTTATCGCATTCGTCTTGAAAACACCGGTCACACCATAATCGGTTGCGATGCCGCACTGTCCGCTACTGAGTGTCTTCATTTGTGCGTTGACACGTGTGTTGACAGCTACCGTCTGCACGGGAACTTAAGTGCGTTCGGGGAAAACGTGTGATAACCTACACAATAGCCTTATCTCCTTTGTTGTAGATGAGAATAGTGTATCGTTACTCAAGGCAGATGCCATTCAGTAAGGCGCAGAAAACAGGCATTGCGCGGGACAAAAGATACACTGTGTTCAGAATTTCCCAGTGCGTAATATAACTCAAACGTCCTTCAGTAGCCGCGGTCGCTAGAGCACGCTTGCACGGTGGCGCTCGAGTTAGAGATAAGTCCGTGTTGGTGGTGGAAAATTTTCACCGCCAGTATTTGGCCGGCAAGGGGAGGAGACGTGGTGGCGTAAAGATCCTGATCGCCAGACTTTGCGCTAATGTCCTGAATTAAATTCCAGAACTTTCCGCAGTGTTTTATAAAGTGAGGGTTTTATAAAGTGAGGGAATATGACCCTGTTGATGGCAACGCGTACGGCAGGTGAGGATGTTAAGCCTGGCTGTCCACTTGGTGGTTTTTTGTCATAACAGGTCGCAGAAGGATAATGGAAAACTACCTCCACTAACAAGAGGACCACAGAGCAAAGGGATTATTGAATTTTTTTGTATTTGTGGTACGTTAAGTTCGGAACTCGGATAACTACCTTCCAAACCACTTCGGTACGACTCTTTGAAGTTTTGCGAGTGACTTTAATTCTAGACAGACAATGGTATGATAGTTTTCAACGCCCCCTACCCCCCCCCCCCCCCCCCCCCTCCACGAGACTGTTCGAGTCTCGCTTCTGTGATAATCTTTTTCGTTTTTTAAACTAAGGTGATAACTTTTGTTTTATTACCCAATGGAATGTTGTTCTTGTAGGGTTTAGCTTGGCTCATAATCGTCCGAAAAATCTTCACGATCAAAAACATGTTCGTCAAAATATTTTCTTCGTTCTGTTGATTAAACATATATAACTCTACATAGGTCACAAACCTTTTTTGTGTAAAGTTTGTAGTGCGCAGTGAAACAGGTCTTCCGATAGCAACAGTTCTTCTCCAGGAGTAACCACCAACGGCGTTGGATCGACGAGGTTTGTTCGTAATATGTAAAGGACATCTCTCATGTGTAATCCTGAAATTTTACTGCATAAGGAATCGTCTTGTGCCGTCGAAGGCAAATGCCGTCGCCGACGTTACAATGTTTTTTTCTTTTTTTGGCATATTCGATACTTTCCGCGTACAGATCCGCAGAACCATTATCTACTGTTTCGACAAAAACCACTGAAATGCTGCTACAACTACAGCCGTCCTTTCCAAAATACTTCGTGTCCCGTAGAACCGTTGCGGAATTCGCTGAAATCCTTTGTCCCCAAAACAGCTGTAGCCCTTTCCGCAGCAGTTTCACTAGTATAAGCGTCAAGGCAGTGGCACTGGATCTCGGTTATGGTAGCAGGCACCAACGAACAATAGTGCACGAAGTGCAAAGTTTGTAACCACACACAGGCAGATAACAAGTACTGTTAACTCTCTCCGTAAAGAGGAGCTCTACTATTGCGTCTCCACTCAACTCACATGCAGTTATTATAAAAATTATAATTAGACATATGTTAATTATCATATATTTCCTTAATTTAATCTTTAAATGACGTAAGTATTCAAATAGAACGAGAAAATAAGTCATGAGCGAAGCGAGACTCGAACCAGTGATCCAGCGTTTTCCAAAAAAGAGTCACGTTGCCCATCAAAAATTGTGCTAAGATTGGTGAATTTAAGTGGCTCGGAGAACGTCGAATACTATTTACTCGCAAAAATTTTTGAGTCACATCTAACTACTTTGGTTGACTGATGTTTGAGTTCCGAAGTTAACGCACCATAAATAAATAAAAAATTCAAAAATCCGACTGCCGTTTGATCCCCTTGTAACACCTTGGAAACCGAGGAAGGTGGCGCAGTGCTGGACTCGCATTTGCGAGGACGATGGTTCAATCACGCGGTGGCCGTCCTGATTTAGGTTTTCCGTAATTTCCCTAAATCGCTTCAGGCATATGCCGGGACGGTTCCTTTGAAAGGGCACGGCCGACTTCCTTCCCCATCCTACTCTAATCCGATGAGACCGATAACCTCGCAGTTTGGTCTCTTCCCACAAATCAACCCAACCACCACCTTGGAATGAGCCGCGGTGCTGCGGTTCCTGCGAATGGTGCCCTACGCTCTATTCCTAAGTAGAGGACCGCTTTGATTCGAGTACAGCTCAGTGGCTGTTTCGTTTGGCTTCTGTAATACGAGATGCAAGACGTATAAGACATAGTGGGAAAGAATACCACATCCTTGTGATGTATCGCGCACCATGTTGTAAAGGAAGTTATAAATTTCCCAAAAAATTGTGTGTTCTGTCCACAGGGCTTCCTTTCAGTGATATTAACGGAGTCTAGCTCTGGAGAAAAGGACATTGCTGGCCCAGAGAAGTCGATTAGTCTCAAACATAGGCCTTAATTTGAGGAAGAAATTTCTGAGAATGTACGTTTCGAGTACAGTGTTGTATGGTGGTGAAACATGAACTTTTAGGAAAACCGGAACAGTATAGAATCGAAGCATTTGAAATGTGGTGTTACAGAAGAATGTTGAAAATTAGGAGGTCCGATAAGAAATGAGGTTTTCCGGAGAATCAGCGAGGAAAGGAATATATGGTTCAAATGGCTCTGAGCACTATGGGACTTAACAGCTATGGTCATCAGTCCCCTAAAACCTAACTAACCTAAGGACATCACACAACACCCTGTCATCACGAGGCAGAGAAAATCCCTGACCCCGCCGGGAATCGGACCCGGGAACCCCTGCGCGGGAAGCGAGAACGCTACCGCACGATCACGAGCTGCGGACAAAGGAATATATGGAAAAAATTGACAAGACGAAGGGACAGGACTGTCGGACGTCTCTGAAGACATCACGGAATAACTTCCATGGTACTAGAGCGAGGTGTAGAATGTAGAAACTCTAGAGGAAGAAATTGGAATACATCCAGTAAATAAAAGAGGACGTAGGTTGCAAGTGCTCCTCTGACATGAAGAGCTTGCCACAGCAGAGAAATTCGTGGCACGCCGCATTAAACCGGTCAGAAGACGATGACCCAAAATAAATAAGTAAATGAATGAACGAAGTCTAGGTCAGAACTATGATCGAAATACGATCATATTGGTGGTCTTGCGTCACTACCTCCAGTACACAAATCAAAAAAAGTTTGGAATCATCCCTGTTCCCAGAAATCCTGAAGATAAACGTTGACTGTGGATGTTGTATCAGAGACAAAGTCGCTTTGACTGTTCAGAGATGTCACTAAACCCGCCCGAAGATGTACACAACCGTGCATGAGCAGCGTCTATTAGACGGAGGGGGTCCGACACCCGATCAGTCCCAGTCATTCCACCAGGAAGAAGGTACATGTCTCTTGTCGCCTGTAGTTCAACCATAACTAGACGGTCAATACCGCGGTTCGATTGCGCATTGTTACTTTGTGCCAGGAGGGGCTCTCAACAAGTGGAGTGTCCAGGCGTCTCGGAGTGAACCAAAGCAATCTTATTCGGACATGGAGAAGATACAGAGAGACAGGAACTGTCGATGACATGCCTCGATCAGGCGGTCCAAGTGCTATTACTGCAGTGGATGACTGCTACCTACGGATTATGGCTCGGAGGAAGCCTGACAGCAACGCCACCATGTTGAAAATGTTCAAATGTGTGTGAAATCTTATGGGACTTAACTGCTAAGGTCATCAGTGCCTAAGCTTACACACTACTTAACCTAAATTATCCTAAGGACAAACACACACACCCTTGCCCGAGGGAGGACTCGAACCTCCGCGGGATCACCATGGTGAATAATGCTTTTCGTGCAGCCGCAGGACTTCGTGTTACGACTCAAACTGTGCGCAATAGGCTGCATGATGCGCAACTTCACTCCTGACGTCCATGGAGAGGCCTATCTTTGCAACCACGACACCATGCAGCGCGGTAAAAATGGGCCCAACAACAAGCAGAATGGACCGCTCAGGATTAGCATCACATTCTCTTCACCGATGAGTGTTGCACATGCCTTCAACCAGACAATCGTCGGAGACGTGTTTGGAGACAATACGGTCATGCTGAACGCCTTAGACACATTGTACAGAAAGTTGGGATGTTCCCTGACGTTTTTGGGTGGCATTATGTGGGGCCGACACACGCCGCTGGTTTCATGGAAGGCGCCGTAACGGCTGTACGATACGTGAATGCCATTCTCCGACCGATAGTGCAACCATATCGGCAGCATATTGGCGAGGCATTCGTCTTTATGGACGACGTGACCCAACAGCCACTCTGAGGGATCTACGCCGAATCGCTGTTGAGGTGTTGGACAATCTGGACCAACAGTGCCTTGATGAAGTTGTGGGTAGTATACCACGACGAATACAGGCATGCATCAATGCAACAGGACGTGCTACTGGGTATCAGAGGTACCGGTGTGCACAGCAATCTGGACCACCGCCTCTGATAGTCTCGCTCAATGGAGGTAAAACTACAATGCGTGGGTTTCATGAGCTATAAAAAGGGCGGAAATGATGTTTACGTCGATCTCTATTCCAAATTTCTGTACAAATTCCGGCCCTCTCGGAACCGAGGTGATGCAAAACTTTTTTGATGTGTGTTTTGTTCGTCGGTTATACGAACAAACCAGCAAATATTAAATGATATACAATTTCAGAATGACTTTTAAATTAAATCAATTTAAACGTAAATAAATGATTTCCAGACAATTAATTACAATTAAAATTTCAAAGGGATAAAAAAATAACTAAGTGAAGTTCAGAGAAAGGAAGACCTTTCTAACCACCATATGCTTAAAATATGTGGGTATGCAAATAGGAGAGAGTGATGTAACTTGATGTACATCACATTTAAGTGCCTCACAGAGGGTTCATCGAACCACCTTCACAATTCTCTATTATTCCAATCTCGTATAGCGCGTGGAAAGAATGAACACCTACATCTTTCGTACGAGCTCTGATTTCCCTTATTTTATGGTGGTGATCGTTCCTCCTTATGTAGGTCGGTGTCAACAAAATATTTTCGCATTCGGAGGAGAAAGTTGGTGACTGGAATTTCGTGAGAACATTCCGTCGCAACGAAAAACGCCTTTCTTTCAGTGATGTCCAGCCCAAATCCTGTATCATTTCTGTGACACTTTCTCTCCCATATTTCGCGGTAATATAAAACGTGCTGCCTTTCTTTGAACGTTTTCAATGTACTTAGTCAGTCGTATCTGGTAAGGATCACACACCGCGGAGCAGTATTCTTGGTATTAACATTTCATTTCTACAGAAACTCATATACAATTGTTTGTTTACTATGTAATATTCTTATTTTTTCTCACCTTGTGGTCTATTTAAACAATATCGTCTTCTCTTGAGACATCATTGACAGGACCTACTAAAACAGCAAACTAAAACTACAAAGCCACATGGGCCAATGACCATAAGTGTAATAGATTTTCTTAGACCCTCTGACTAGTTAACTTGTGATCGCGGTTCATTCGTTGGACTGAAGATACAGAGAAAGATTATCAACAAACAAGCTCACCCACAATACAAGATGTAAAAACACTCAAAGGGGCTAAAAATGCTTTAACTATATCGAAGGAAACACACGAATAGAAACTGCACTAAAAATATGCCTAATTCATCTCGAATCAAGTAATTTGTGTCTACTAAGAGAGAGTGCAGTTTTCACCGCGCTTACAAACGCCACCCTGCGAAGTTCTTTAACTTGCACCACGACTCTCTGTAGTGTGCGATATAAAACTCAGGAGATCAGTTTTCTGTCTCCTTCTATACTATAGCATGGTTCAGCATTTCCTACCCAACATCAAGCCCCACTGGTCTAATGCAGATGACGCTGCCATTATTATGTATTTGTGTTGGTCGGATGGCTGCTCATTGCACAAATCAGCGCTCGTAAATAATTTCAAGAAAGCTTTCGTTTTCGCCTTCTGTCCATACTTCTCTCTCGCCCTCCATAATTTACCAGCACCTTGAGCGGTCACGTGTTCCGACATTCAAACCATCTGAATGCCTGCCTCGATAATGTAAATAACATTCTTCTAGAATTTGCGTTCCCGTTCTCCTTCTCTGCAAAAATTGTGAAGGCACTGTCTTGCGCCACACCCTGGCCATTCTGTTTGGATCCTTGCAGCCATAGGACTTCCACAATGGTGCGGAAATTCACAAGTATCTGTAAGCGTGCTATCCCAGTTATCCACCGTTCTGTTTGAGACCACAGGACTTGCTAAGCCAGTACACTAATCTGGTTGGAACACCCTCAAGCTCTCTTGTCCACTTTACTTATAAAACTGTTACGAACACTCTTACATTAGCAGAAAATACCCGCACCACCACGTTCCCACTACCTGTCGATTGTTTTCTTCCCGATTCCGATAGACACCAGTAGCCATGTGTGCTACATAAAAAACTGAGATATTAGAATAAGTGATTTAACAGTAAGAAAGGTGGCTTGGTTTCCCTCATTTTTATTCCGTAATGTCATACCATATAACGTTTTGGGTTACTGGTCAAAGCTAAAGTTTCACGACTTCAATAATATTTGCAGTGTGAATTCTAGAATGTAGTGAGGAAGCCTGTTCAATGGACTGCGTATGTTAAATACTTTGGTTTATTTATTCCTTAGCGCAGTTTGCTATAAGAATTATCCATGCCTGTAAAGCAAGAGCTCAGTTCACTGAATGATGAGCATGAATAAAAACGTTCTATACAGAGTTTCGTAGGAGAAATGGTCAATATTCAAGGATGTGACAGAAAGGGCTATTTGAAGCAAAACTTCGTATGGACAAGTGCCATATTCCGAATAGCTTCGGAGACTGAACACATTTAATGTACACTGTTATTTATTCTGTCTATTATTCAGTACACTGTCAGGTTTACATAAGTTCTTACGTGCACTAAGTAGTAAACATATTTTTCGTTAGTGTATATGTTTGGCTTTTCAGCCAGTGCATGTATAAGCACAGTTAGTAAAAACTGAAAAATACCTGTTTTTAACATATTCACTTCTAAGCACGTACAGTCTCATTACAGCTATTGAACAGTTCATAACACATGTTCGAACATCGCACCAACTACTTCACTGCATTAGTCCACTTTTGGGAGAACGTGTGTTGCTTCTCTGAACGTCTCTACACGTTCGCTAAAGATGACATCAGTGACCATGATGTGCTCAAGCAGTTCATCTCGCTTGTTCATATTTCGTTCCTACACCTCAGACGTCATCCAACCTCATAAACAAAAATCTGATGGCCGTACAACTACGACCAAGGCAGCGATTAGGGTAAGTGCGGCTGTGATGTTCCCTTAAAAGTCTGTTAAAAAATTGGAGGAGCTCTGTCGTGCTGGAAGTACACTGCATTCCGCTTAGCCGAAGGACCGTCATCAAGGCGTTCAACGAACGAATTTTCCAAATAAATACAAGTAATTGTGTCCCATCGTTTGCTCTTTTTAAATGACTGGACCTATCAACATATTTCCAAACACGCCGCACCAAACACTGATAGAAAGCCTAACTTGGGAATTGGTTTTCACTGCAGCGTATGAATTTTCCTGTGATCGTCGATGGTTATTACGTCTGTTGTTGATTCCATTTCGTGTAAACGCTGCTCCATCACTGAATAGAATTAACGGTTGAGAACGACAATTGTTATTTAACTAGTGCCAAAATTCGTGTAGAATTGCCGCCAATGTGAACATCGTGGACATGCTGTATGTGAAATAGGTTCAAGTTAGAGTAGAAGTGTGGTATTTTAGCCAACGCATGTACAAACAAGGTTAACTGATGTTTCTCGCTGATACACTCTCAATCCCTTGCACTACTCCATTTACAAGGACTACTGTGGGTTCAACGGTCTAGATTAATGGCAGAAAAAGTTCAGGTCAACGAGGCTGAAAGGAGTTAAGTGGGTTGGGCTAGAATAAAACGTAAATTAAATGTGGCTCATATCCGAAATATTCGGAGAAGGGCATATATTCACATGAAGATTTTTGCTTCAAATGACCGTTCCTGTCATATCCCTGAATACTGACCATTCATCCCTGGGCACCCTGTATAAAGACTTAGAGTTATTTACTGTACCGCGGAAAGATATTCGTTGTTTGGGAATATACGCTCTTAATAGCTTGGCCCAACCACAAAAAATTAAGCTGCTGATGAAGTGATGAAGTGGTATTCAGAAGATCTGTTCGTGGAAAACTCCCGTTCCATGGACGATTTTACTAATTCAACCAACTGACGTACAACATTTGGCTCTCGGATCTTCCGGCGGATGCCATTAAATCTCTTCCAGGCGGCTGTCTGCCAAAATCGAGTGTTGTTGGCTACTGGTTACGGCTGGCTAGTAGCAAATGGCAGTGTCTTCGCTAAACGTGTTCTTATGGACCGCTAGACTGCATGCATGTTGAGCAGTTACTTCGAGGAAATGTGGCAATTTACAAAACGTGATTCAGCGGTAGAGCCGAGAGCCATATACTGAATATGTCCACCCGGAAAGCCTGAAGAGACACGACTCACTTGTACCGGATGTTTCAGAAAGAATAGTAAATATTCTACGAGGTGGTGATGTGGACTAAGTGGGATAAAACAGTCCGTAGAACATGTGATCAGGTTTCATTGGTTACGGAGATACCGCTGGTTACAGAGATAAGTTTTTATTTCGTTGGCATTCCAGTTGCTATACGTTTATTTATATGAAGATAGTATCTGTGCTTTAGGACATATCCGAAAGAACAAATACCATCTTCGTATATATAGTTAAGGCTCACAGGCCATTTGACCATCATCTTCTCTGCGGATGCACAAACAGTGCCCTAACTCTTACGGGAATCGGCAAAAAGCCACGAGTAATAAGTATAATGGGCAGGGGCACTATGAATATAGTGCGGAACAGTAAGTTGGGAATGTGGGTCTCACTGGAAGCGTGCCAGAGATGAGTCCCTGCAGTCGCACTGTCCTCTGTGTTCTCGGTGGCTCAGATGGAGAGAGCATCTGCCATGTAAGCAGGAGATCCCGGGTTCGAGTCCCAGTCGGGGCACACATTTTCAACTGTTCCCACTGAGATATATCAATGCCTGTATGCAGCTAAGCGTAGTGATTTCATTGTAATTTCACGAGTTTTTTTGTCGATTGTCATCTTGGTTTTGAAGTTCAAGTTGTGAAGTTGTTCGTGAGTTAACAGAATTGAATTTTTCACCTGTGTCTTACGTACTCTGGGCACTGACGAGATAACAAAGGTACGCTAAGAGGAGCAGATACAGATGGAGGATCACCCTAGCGGAGATATGGGCTGAAAATGAGGAAATCCTTTGAGAGAAGCCACTTTGACATAGGGCAGGTTATTATTAAGCAGCGCCTATGAACGAGTATCTCGGAAACGGCGAAGCTGGTCGTATGTTCACGTGCCACTGTCGTGACCCTCTATAGAAAGAGATAGGACAGTGGAACTACCACTAGGTGCTAAATGGTTGGACATTCACTACTCTACATAGAACATTGGGTTGGGGAGCTTGTCTGCTCTGTAAAGTAGGATAGATGGTGATCTGTGGCATTTCTGCCGAAAGAGCACAATGCTGGTGCATGCACAAGTGTTTTGGTGGATACCGCTCATCAAAAGTTGTCGAACATGGAGCTCCGCAACAGACCAAACTACGTGTTCACGTGTTGACCGAAGGACATCTTCACAGTTACGACAGCAGTGGGCACGGGACCATCGGAATTCGACCGTCGACCAATGAAAACGTGTCGGCTCTTCGCGTGAATAACATTTATGCTACTCTAGGTCGATTATCGTCTCCACAAACGCCATCATCGAGGTGAGCGGCGGCTCGGACGTACAGCGCACCACGGACACAGGCCAGTTTCAGCAGTATTATT
Source organism: Schistocerca americana (assembly GCF_021461395.2). Classification (NCBI taxonomy): domain Eukaryota; kingdom Metazoa; phylum Arthropoda; class Insecta; order Orthoptera; family Acrididae; genus Schistocerca; species Schistocerca americana. The sequence continues at coordinate 485,973,565 of NC_060124.1, read as the reverse complement.
CTAGTCTGCTGCTGTTCTATGGGACCTGTGGTAGTAATCGAAAACACGCTGACAGCTGCGAACCACGTGCGTCCCTTCAAGCCTGATGTGTTCCCCAATGGCGAGGTCTTTTTTCTGTCTATGTCTCGGGGCCAGATCCGTGCTAAAATGGTTTGAGGAGCATTATAGTAAACTCACGTCGATATCTTTGCGACCAAATTCGCCTGATGTAAATCCTATGTTACCATTATGGGTCGCTATCGGGCGCCATCACTGCGTACGCAAATCAGCGGCGAAATGCATGACCTGTGGTTAGACATCTAATGCTACGTACCTCCACAAACCTACCAACTATCTGTCGGAACATGATATCCAGAATCAGTGACATGTGTATTTCCAAAGATGGGCAAACAAGCTATTAAGCAACTGGTCATAATGTTTTGGATCTTCCATGTATCTACAAATGCTGAGAATGCTGAAATGATTGAGCACGGGTTCTGTAATGTAAACGCTTCTCCTGCTGTTGCCGCTAAAGAATGCGGTAGACGCTCTTCAAACCAGAAAGTACCAGATTCGAGTGTGTTCGCTCATGACGTCACTAAACTGCGTGAGACTGCTGCAGCGACCAGCAGCCATTTCACATCAGACTTTGCAAATGACCAGAGTGTGAGTGAAGCAGGCACTATTCAGTTGATAGGACGCAATCCTCCCCATGAACACCCAGAATTTCTACACTTACCCATGTTTCACTTCAGTAGCAATGCTTACCCGTACAGGTAGGTATGTGATGGCAGATGACATTACTGCACATACGAGGGTGTTGAATAACCGATGCAACACATTTTTCTCTGCCAATTTTGGTTGAAAAAATGCAAGATTTGTTGTCGGACATAGTCGAATATTCCTGCTCCAGCCCCTATGGTTTTTTGAAGTTCCGATAGATGGCAGCACTATATGTACCCTTCATATGGCGTCTGGAACAGAAGTACGTTCCAAGCAGAATGCTGTTATTGAGTTTCTCTTGCCGGGAAACGAGAACGTCGAAGATATTTAAAAACGCTTGCAGAATGTCTACGGAGACCTCGTAGTGAACAAAAGCACGATGAGTCGTTGGGCGGGGCGTCTGTCACCATCGCAACAACCTCCCATAAACCTGTACGATCTATCGCATGTCGGCCGGCCGCACACGACTGTGGCTCCTGCGATTTTTGGAACATGCGCATACTCTAACTGGAGGTGATCGACGGATCGTAATTAGACATCTCGCTGCTGAACTGGACGCCACTGGTGGTGGTGGCGACACTCTCATCCACCAGCTGGAGTACTCAGTGGTGTGTTCTCCCTGGGTTCCTCGCCGTCTAGCAGAAGACCAGAAAGAGCAAGGGTGGACCACATTGTACGGTAAGAGTCTGATCGTGACTATTTTTTGTCCAACATTATCTCAGTTGATGAAGCATGGGTTCATCACTACGAATTGGATAGAAAACAGCAATCCATTGAGTGGCACCACATCATCTCTCCGCCAAAGAAAGCGTTTGAAGCTGCATCCTCAGAGGGTAAAATCATAGCGACGGTCTTCTGGGACTCTAATGGGGTTATTCTGCTTGATGTCCTCCATGCAACATGGTGCAACGATCAATTCTGAGGTGTATTGTGGTACTATTAGATAACTGAAGAAAAGACTTCAGCCTGTTTGTCGCCACAAAAATGCAAACGAACTTCTCCTTCTCCATGACAACGCAGCACGTCACACAAGTCTACGCACCAGACAGGAGATCACTGAATATCCTTGGAATATTCTTCCACATCCACTCTACAGCCCAGATCTCACACCTTCAGATTTCCATTTGTTCAGCCCAATGAAGGTTGCATGCTGTGGGAAGCAGTACATGCATGATAATGAGGTTATCGATGCAGCAAGGCGTTAGATCCGACGTTGATCAGTGTTATAACCAGGAATAACACAATAACCTCTTCAGTTTGGTTTATTAAATCACAAATCACTTATTAACAATTATGTTAGCCAAGCGTCTACCCAGGCTCACACTCAGAAGTAATGCAGAATTAAAGTTTGGTTATACCAATGTCCTAATGTGCATGGTGGGGTGCACGTTCCGTAATTATTCCCAAGTCCAGTGAAGTTCAATCTCTCCAAGTGAAGTCGCAAGATTTTTCCGCCGAGCAGCCAGGTAACCTCGAGTGGTGCGGCGAGTCATCCACAAGCAGCTGCGTACTGCACTTCCCGATGAGAACTGTCGTTTGCGACGGCGGCCGCGTTTATATAAGGCTTGCTAGTTAATGGAGCCGTCGGCTGGGGTCGCTGTTTTCCAGGGCAAACCAATCGCAATGTTTCCTGGCGTAGCCAATTGCTGTGTGCTGACAAACGCACGCGCGCGAAGGCGGCCAGCGGTGGTAGCCGCGAGCCGCCCGGAGAAGTGCGGCCAGCGATGTATTTCTCGGCCACGTAAGGGAGCGTGCGTGTGAAGACGGCCAGCGAAGGAAGCAGCGGGCCGCCCAGAGAAGTGCGGCCAGCGATGTATTTGGCGGCCGCGTACTGGAGCGCGTTGTTCGGTGTTTGTTAGAAGTGGTGTATACCACAATCAGTGGAGTGGTATCATGCAGACATAGAGGTCCTGCCAGTAAGGTGGCCTTAAGGTTGCCACACTGAATGGAGATTATGTTGAAAAATAGGGTTTTGTAGCCAAAAGAACGGGAATCCTGAATAAAATCAACAGTCTTGCAGAAAAAAAGGTGTTGCGTTACTTATTCAACACTCCCTTATTTTTCAGCAGGCATCGTAAGAAAACTACTGTTACAAGAGCGCTGCTGTGGGTAATAGTTAGTATGCGCTGTCTTTCTAACCCAGGTCGCACCCTGTTACCTTACTTGTAAAATGCTTAAAATACTATTGTGGCTAGTAGCTAGCAGTTGTTTTATGTGAATGAGTTGAGTCAGCGTGGCGTAAAAGCTTCGACAATACTCGAAAAGTGTTACATCAGTGAAATTTGAAGGACTCGAAAAAGCTTTGCAAGAGTGCTGTCTCATGAACATGTATTGCAAGGTAACGAAACGAACTACGATCAACTGTGATCACTACGGTATGTTGATGATTTTCACTTATGGACCGTCTGACAGCAACTGAATAAAACACAATTTTAGTGCCATACGCGTTTCGCCTTTATTTTCTGCAAGGCATCATCAGTGGCAGGTTGCGTAGACAGTTTCTTACATATTACGCTCCTGTTGCATTTTTGGTCTTGTTCTTCTTCCTATGAGCGCCAATTTGCTGTTTTTTCTGCATTCCACAGCACTATGCACTGAACGCTTGTTTTAATGCAAATCAAACCAAAACATTGCATTAAAACAAGCGTTCAGTGCATAGTGCTGTGGAATGCAGAAAAAACAGCAAATTGGCGCTCATAGGAAGAAGAACAAGACCAAAAATGCAACAGGAGCGTAATATGTAAGAAACTGTCTACGCAACCTGCCACTGATGATGCCTTGCAGAAAATAAAGGCGAAACGCGTATGGCACTAAAATTGTGTTTTATTCAGTTGCTGTCAGACGGTCCATAAGTGAAAATCATCAACATACCGTAGTATTACGCGCAACTGAGGAGGACAGGACCAAAAAATTGAAGATGTCAACTGTGATCATTTCAGTACAAAAATCAAAAGACCGTTTTGTAAAACTGCATATATTAAATAGTTGTAGTTCTGTATTTTGCCGCTGCAGATGAATACTTCTACAGTGAAGAGCCAAATAAAATGTTACATTTGCCTAATATTGTGTAGGGCACCCGCGAGCACTCATACGTGCCACAGTACGATGTGGCATGAAGTCGACTAATGTCTGAAGTAGTGCTGAAGGGAACTGACACCATGAATGCTGCAGGGCTGTCCATAAATCCGTAACAGTACAAGGGGGTATAGATCTCTTCTGAACAGCACGTTGCAAGGCATCCCAGATAAGCTCAATAATGTTCATGTCTGAGGAGTTTTGTGGCCAGCGGAAGTATTTAAACATAGAAGAATGTCCCTGGAGCCACCCTGTAGCAATTCTGGACGTTTGGAATGTCGCATTTTCCTGCCGGAATTGCTCTAGTCCGTCGGAATGCACAAACTTCAATAATGGATACAGGTGATCAGAGAGGATGCTTATGTACGTGTCACATGTCAGGGTCGTATCTAGAAGTATCACGGGTCCCATATCAGTGGAACTGCACACGTCCCACACCATTACAGATCCTTCACCAGCTTGAACAGTCACCTGCTGACATGCAGGGTCCATGGATTCATGAGATTGTCTCCATACCCGTACACGTCCATCCGCTCGGTACAATCTGAAACGAGACTCCTCCGACCAGGAAACGTGTTTCCAGTCAACAGTCTAATGTCGGTGTTGACGGACCCAGGCGAGGCGTAAAGATTTGTGTCGTGCAGTGATCAAGGGTACACGAGTGGGTTCAAATCAAATGGCTCTGAGCACTATGGGACTTAACATCTATGGTCATCAGTCCCCTAGAACTTAGAACTACTTAAACCTAACTAACCTAAGGACAGCACACAACACCCAGTCATCACGAGGCAGAGAAAATCCCTGACCCCGCCGGGAATCGAACCCGGGAACCCGGGCGTGGGAAGCGAGAACGCTACCGCACGACCACGAGCTGCGGACTACACGAGTGGGCCTTCGGCTCCGAACGCCCATATGGATGGTGTTTCGTTTAATGGTTCGCACGTTGACACTTGATGGCCCAGCATTAAAATATGCAGCAATCTGCTACAGCGTTGCATTTCTGTCACACTGAACGATTCTCTTCAGTCGTCGTTGGTCCCATTCTTGCAGGATCTTTTTCCGGCCGCAGCGGTATCGGAGATTTGATGTTTTACCGGGTTATTGATATTCACGATAGACTCGTGAAATAGTCGCACGGGAAAATCTCACTTCATCGCTCCATCAGAGATGCTGTGTCTCATCGCTCTTGCGTCGACTATAACACAACGTTCAAACTCATTGAACTCTTGATAGCAGCATTAACCGATCTAAGTACTGCGCGAGACACTTGTTTTATATAGGCGTTGCCGAACGGGGCGCCGTATTCTGCCTGTTTATATATATCTCTGTATTTGAATACTCATCCCTATACCAGTTTCTTTGACGCTTCAGCGTAATACTTTGAGTTCTCGTAGAGAAATGAAGCAATACGCCGTATACGAAAAATACCTGTGTAAAACGATGTGCCCTAACCGCAAAATAGTGTATTTGGGGTCGAATACAAGAGCTGGCAAGTAATAAAACAGTTTAGTACCAGTTGCAAAATGTATATTTCAAGAGAAAATGCAAAGCTAGTGAAAACTGCGAAAAGCTGCTGTGACTGGACCGTTCTGTTGGACGCAAACCTGAGCGTGACGGTCGAAGTACAAACGCAACAGAAAGCGGCTGAAAATAGTAAATAATTACTATTAAAAACAGTCTTGATCACAATTTATTTTATAAGGTGACCGGTTTCGACCACTGCTGTGGTCATCTTCAGACCATTGAGTGGAAACCCCTTTCTGTTGGAGAATCCAACAGAGAGGGGTTTCCACTCAATGGTCTGAAGATGACCACAGCAGTGGTCGAAACCGGTCACCTGATAAAATAAATTGTGATCAAGACTGTTTTTAATAGTAATTATTTACAATTTTATTGATCACTGCTGTTCCCATAATGCATTCAAAAGGCTGAAAATAGGTTTTGGATTACTGTGACTGCTCTTGTTTCAAACCGCAGGTAACGGGATGTCAGTAACACCGTATCTGATGGAAGGTTGAAGACATCTAGCGACTGCCACCACAACCATCTGAGCACTTGCCCGCGAAAGGCAAAGGTCCCGAGTTCGAGTCTCGGTCGGGCACACAGTTTTAATCTGCCAGGAAGTTTCAATTTTTTCTTAGTTGCAGTTGGCATATTTGATATAACGAATTGCCGTATTACTGTTATTTTGAATTTCTATACCCTACTTTAGTTTAACACTAGTTGGAAATAACCACCATTTTTAAAATCTTTTCCTTACTTGTCCTACGAGCTGTATAGTTATTACCAATTTTAAAAGTCTTCAACGCTGGACTGTAAAATTTACGTTTTTGGTTTTATCCTTTGTTTTGCTGTTATCTTTCATAAATTTTAGGTAATGACCGTCTAAGGACTATATCTTTTCCAGACAGTTTGGAAGAAGCCTTAGGAATGGAAGTCGCGTTTACGCTAAGAGCGATATGCATCGAATGCCTCACTCTCGAACCTCACTGTCGAGGCGGCGAATTTGTACGTTGTTTTTTTGCGCTTACGGTGGAATATCATTTATAACGGTGTAAATAGTAATGACTGAAGGCATCCGTCGACACGCAAAACATTGAGCGTTTGTGGAAATCCTTGAAGTTATCTACTGCATTAAGAGAGAACGTCTTCTCGACGAAAGAGATGAACCGTATATATTCCGATGCTTATACTTCCGTAACTTACACCTGTCAGGGAAGCATCTTCATCTCAAACTCTCCCCATAGTTCTCAGAGGTATTGCGCCACTTTATCCTGGTTACGGAAAACAAAGAATGCTGTCGGCTGCCTATACCACATGTGGCAACGTCTGGACAGTCAGGCATTTGCAATATATAGTTCGTAGTGCGCATGCAACTTGAGATACCCATGGCTTCTTCCAAATTAGCCTTCCTCACACAGTTTTTGCGAATTTTGTATTTGCATTTTGATTGTGAATTTGATGTACCGGTATGTGAATTACATCCTTATCTTTGTAATCCAGTATATAGTTCTATTTAGTTCCTCAATTTGTGACTGCTTCTTCTTGTCCGTCACCTGTTGGTTACATTTAGGGAACCACCATGACGGAGATAGGAACGCACAATGATAAGATTTTATACGTCGACAGACAGGTTCTGCTTCATATTTTGGATATTTCGACAAGTTGCTCGTAATAACAGCTTGGTGGTCGTTAACGTGCCTGATGCCTTACTTACCAATTACACTGAAAGAACAATGCGTTGTTTTAGTGTATTTAATGTTTAATGTTTTAATGTTTCTTATAATTTTATGTTTTAAAAAAGATTTGGCGGTTTTTACGAGCTGTTACCAAACAGAACATCACCAGACCTGAAGTTGATTGTTTGCCAACCGAAACCGGTTGTCTCGTTATTGTTACATTGCGTTGCGATCAAGATTACTATAATATATAATAAACTAGTTGACAAACCCGACACTGGTCGCCTGCTCGCGTTTTCATTTTGCGATTTCTATTAGAAACTAAAACAAAACTGATGTTTGTAGTGAAGTATAAAAAAAAAAAACCTAATTTCCGTGTATTCGTGTGAACATCTTTGAAATTATGGAACGGTCGCACACAGAAATATACATAATGTACTAATGTATAAGTACAGTATCCAAATTAAGAAACATGATTCCGGACAGTTTCTATACGTTAGGTGCAGCTGCTTCTCGTGTCTTCAAGGCGGTATTGTAAACGTCTCTATGGCAATGCCTCTTCGTAACTCTGCAGACGGCTACTGTTTCAGACTGCACTCGTTAGCGCTCCGAAATTGAAAGATGTCAAAAGCGCTGCCAGGTGTCAGGGATTTCATTAATTTGACTCGGCTGTATGAGTGTCTTAGTAATAAGAAAAAAGTGTATTAAAACTTCATGCATGATGCGGCAACATCTCACGCATCTCAGTGCTTACGACGTCATATCTCTTGAACTAGACGTTGTACAATGATGTATTTACAGGGTGTTTCAAAAATGACCGGTATATTTGAAACGGCAATAAAAACTAAACGAGCAGCGATAGAAATACACCTTTTTTTGCAATATGCTTGGGACAACAGTACATTTTCAGGCAGACAAACTTTCGAAATTACAGTAATTACAATTTTCAACAACAGATGGAGCTGCAAGTGATGTGAAAGATATAGAAGACAACGCAGTCTGTGGGTGCGCCATTCTGTACGTCGTCTTTCTGCTGTAAGCGTGTGCTGTTCACAACGTGCAAGTGTGCTGTAGACAACATGGTTTATTCCTTAGAACAGAGGATTTTTCTGGTGTTGGAATTCCACCGCCTAGAACACAGTGTTGTTGCAACAAGACGAAGTTTTCAACGGAGGTTTAATGTAACCAAAGGACCGAAAAGCGATACAATAAAGGATCTGTTTGAAAAATTTCAACGGACTGGGAACGTGACGGATGAACGTGCTGGAAAGGTAGGGCGACCGCGTACGGCAACCACAGAGGGCAACGCGCAGCTAGTGCAGCAGGTGATCCAACAGCGGCCTCGGGTTTCCATTCGCCGTGTTGCAGCTGCGGTCCAAATGACGCCAACATCCACGTATCGTCTCATGCGCCAGAGTTTACACCTCTATCCATACAAAATTCAAACGCGGCAACCCCTCAGCGCCGCTACCATTGCTGCACGAGAGACATTCGCTAACGATATAGTGCACAGGATTGATGACGGCGATATGCATGTGGGCAGCATTTGGTTTACTGACGAAGCTTATTTTTACCTGGACGGCTTCGTCAATAAACAGAACTGGCGCATATGGGGAACCGAAAAGCCCCATGTTGCAGTCCCATCGTCCCTGCATCCTCAAGAAGTACTGGTCTGGGCCGCCATTTCTTCCAAAGGAATCATTGGCCCATTTTTCAGATCCGAAACGATTACTGCATCACGCTATCTGGACATTCTTCGTGAATTTGTGGCTGTACAAACTGCCTTAGACGACACTACGAACACCTCGTGGTTTATGCAAGATGGTGCCCGGCCACATCGCACGGCCGACGTCTTTAATTTCCTGAATGAATATTTCGATGATCGTGTGATTGCTTTGGGCTATCCGAAACATACAGGAGGCGGCGTGGATTGGCCTCCCTATTCGCCAGACATGAACCCCTGTGACTTCTTTCTGTGGGGACACTTGAAAGACCAGGTGTACCGCCAGAATCCAGAAACAATTGAACAGCTGAAGCAGTACATCTCATCTGCATGTGAAGCCATTCCGCCAGACATGTTGTCAAAGGTTTCGGGTAATTTCATTCAGAGACTACGCCATATTATTGCTGCGCATGGTGGATATGTGGAAAATATCGTACTATAGAGTTTCCCAGACCGCAGCGCCATCTGTTGTTGAAAATTGTAACTACTGTAATTTCGAAAGTTTGTCCGCCTGAAAATGTACTGTTTTCTCAAGCATATTGCAACAAACGGTGCATTTCTATCGCTGCTCGTTTAGTTTTTATTGCCGTTTCAAATATACCGGTCATTTTTGAAACACCCTGTATGTAAGTAAATTCAGTGGCATAGGTGAATACTGTCTGCAAAATGTGTTGCGAATGGAGTTAGCAGCAGAGAAGTACTAAATTTAAATGTCAAGCATGATGTGGCAGATTTTCACGCATCGTATCTTATTCATTAACTTATTTCCACGTCCAGCTCTGTTGGACTAAATTGGTGAGCGAATCTCCAAGGTCATGGAACTCATCAGTACGTGAAATTTGAACATAAAAGTAATAACAGATAAAAAATAATATGTTTATTAACACAGAAAAAGTCATAAGTTCAAGTAAACGCAATCAACAGTATAACGTAAGAATCAGCTTAAGTTTTCAAGGAACTCTCCAACAGAATAGGAGGAGTGATCCATGAGAAAAGTCTTCAGTTTCGATTTGAAAGAACGTGGATTACTGCTAAGATTTTGATTTCTTTTGGTAGCTTATTGAAAATTGATGCAGCAGTATACTGCACAGGTTTCTGCACACGAGTTATGGAAGTGCGATCCAAATGCAGGTTGGATTTCTGCCGAGTGTTAACTGAGTCAGAGCTGCTTATTCTTGGCAATAAGTTGATATTGTTAACAAGGAATGACAGTAAAGAACTTATGTATTGAGAGGCCAATGTCAAAGTACTCAAACTAGTGAACAGCGGTCGACAAGAGGTTCGTGAACTTACACCACTTATTGCCCGAAGCGCCCGTTTTTGAGCCAAAAATATCGTTTTAGAACGGGAAGACGTAGTCCAAAATATAATACCATACGACATAAGCGAATGAAAATAAGCAAATTAGACAAATCTTCCTGTCCAACGATCACTTACTTCAGATACCGTTCGAATAGTAAAAATGGCAGCGTTAAGTCTCTGAACAGGATCCTGAACGTGGGCTTTCCACGACAGTTTACTATCTATCTGAACACACAGAAATCTGATCAGTTTCGCTAATCGTATGCCCATTCTGTGAAATTAAAATGTCGGGTTTTGTTGAATTGTGTGTTAGAAACTGTAAAAACTGAGTCTGACTGTGATTTAGCGTTAGTTTGTTTTCTACAAGCCATGAACTTATGTCATGAACTGCACTATTTGAAACCGAGCCAATGTTGCACAAAACGTCCCTTCTACCAAGCTATTATCATCAGCAGCAGAACTATTTTACACTTACCCGTAATACTAGAGGGCATATCATTTATATAAATAAGAAACAGGAGTGGCCGTACCCCACTCAGACCCCACATCACAGCCACTCTCAACACTGTGAATAAATGGTCCTTTGCTGTCTGTTGTTAAAGTAAGAGTTGAACCAGTTGTGAGCTACTCCCTTATTCCGTAATGGTCCAATTTCTGGAGGAATATATTGTGATCAACACAATCAAACGCCTTAGTTAAATCAATTAATATGCCTAGCGTTCTAAACCTTTTGTTTAACCCATCCAGAACCTCACAGAGAAAAGAGAATATAGCATTTTCAGTTGTTAAACGGCTTATAAAGCCGAACTGTACATTTGATAGCAAATTATGTGATATAAAACGATCAATTATCCTTACATACACAGCGTTTTCAATAATTTTAGCAAACACTGATGGCACAGAAATAGGTCTAAAATTGTTTACATTATCCCTTTCTCCCATTTTATAAAGCGGCTTTACTACTGAGCGCTTTAACCGCTCGGCAACTGACAGTTCCTAAAGAAAAAAATTATAAATGTGGTTAATTACCGGGCTAACATGTGCAGCACAGTATTTTAATATTTTGCTAGGCACTCCATCATATCCATAGTGTCCTTAGTCTTAAGTGATTTAATTATTGATCCAATCTCCCTTTTGTTGTATCACACAGGAGTATCTCAGACATCAGTCTCGGAAAGGCATTTGCCAAGAGTGTAATATGACTCCCTGTAGAAACTGAATTTTTATTAAATTCACCAGCAATGCTCAGAAAATGATTGTTAAATACTCTACACATATCTGACTTATCAGTAACAGAAATATTTTTACTACGAACTGACTTTATATCGTCGACCTTATGCTGCTGACCAGATACTTCCTTCACGACTGACCACATGGCTTTAATTTCATCCTGTGAATTAGCTATTCTATTTGCGTACCACATACTCTTTGCCTGCCTAATAACATTTTTAAGCACCTTACAATACTGTTTGTAATGGGCTAGTGTAGCTTGATTGTGACTACTTCTAACATTTTGATATAATTCCCGCTTTGTTCTACATGGTATCTTTATCCCACTAATCAGCCACCCAGTCCGCCTTTTACTGCTAGTACCCCGTTTAGACCATTCCAGTGGAAAGCAACTCTCAAAGAGCACCAGACCAGAAATGTGTTAAGGGAAGCATAGTTTGCACTTACATGTGATATTTGTTTGAGTACAAAAGCCTTTTAGTGTTAAAATTTGTGCATCGTTGCCTGAAAGGCCATTCACCCTCTTACTAACAGAATGCCCATCTAGTAATTAAGAAAGCAATAAAAGTATTGTCTGCAGCTGTGCTACTGTTCGCCTGCACCCTAGTTGGAAAAAACAGTCTGCATCAGATCATACGAATTTAGGAGATCGACCAACATCCTTTTTCTTGCACAATCATATACAAAATTAATTCTGAAGTCACCACATATAACTAATTTCTGGTACTTCCTATGAAGTGAATCAAGAACCCTCTCTTGCTTGAGCAGAAATGCTCTGAAGTCAGAGTTAGACAACCTATAAACAACATCAATTATAAGTTTAGTTCCACTAAGTTCAACTGCCCCTGCACAACATTCAAATATCTATTGAGTGCAGTGCTGTGACACATCTATTGACTCAAACGGAATACTGTTTTTTAATTACGTTGCCCTTCCCCCACTCCCAAGGAACTCCTTGAAAAACAGCCAACTAATCTATATTCTGGTAAAGGAAGCTTCTGAATCGTCAAATTATTTAAGTCGTGCTCCGATGTACCAACAATCCCTCCAGGAGTAATATTTTCTCGGAAAAGGATGAAGGAGAGTTCGAAGACTAGTGCCCCTTCTGTGGATCACTAATGATGTGTTCGGGCACTGCTTACATCGACTCAGACCTGTATCTCACATGGCTACAACATTCTGAGAAACACACACAGGCAACAGAAGAAAATCCAGTCTTGCTAATTTTTGACAATCACTCGTTACGTTTGAGTCTGCATGGCGTCCTTTATTGCAGGGAGAATGACATTCATGTGCTTACCATTCGTCCACACAGCAGCCACAATCTGCAGCCACTGGATAGCTGCTTTTTCAAGCCGCTGAAAGGCTGTTATTCACAAGAATGCAACCAGTGGCTCATTAACCAGATTCTGGATAAGTAATTAGGCAAGAATTTATTGCATGTCAAAGGATGGCCATAATGACAGACAACATATGCGGTATATATACAATCGATCGTCGGATATTCACCGAGGAAGATTTCCTGCCCTCGACTGTTAAAGACCAAAGTGACAAATTTAGTGATGCGTCCACAGTTGAAACTGGATCTCTCTACTGCTAAAATTCACAGACAACTACAAATGAACCACAACCAGGACCAAGTACCTGCGTTTCCCTGAAAGAAATAATTCCTGTGCCAAGAAGAAAATAATGCTAGGAAAGACAGAAAAAGGAAAAAAAGTCAGAAATAGTATCCGGAACGCCATTAGAGAAGTAACTGAAATCCTAATCAACAGAACAAGAAATAAAGAAACCAAAGAGGACACTACCTGGTTCAGATCAAGCAAACAAAACGAAAGTAAGCCAAATCTTAAATACGTCCGCGGAAAATGAACATACTTTTCACTGTCCAGGCCGTACTGAAAAGTATAATAATCCACCAAGAGAAGACTGAATTCTGTGCCTCAAGTGCGAGGAGTGGTAGCATGAATTCTGCACTTGTTATGAAGGTCCTGGGCACTTTATTTATCTCTGTTAAACAGCTTTTCCTCCAATTGGAATATTTTTGCATGTTCTTCTTCACACGCCCTAGGATCGTTTATTACATCAAAACATCATCTACAGAAACTGTTATACGCTGAGAAAGAAGGGCCGGCCGAAGTGGCCGTGCGGTTAAAGGCGCTGCAGTCTGGAACCGCAAGACCGCTACGGTCGCAGGTTCGAATCCTGCCTCCAGCATGGATGTTTGTGATGTCCTTAGGTTAGTTAGGTTTAACTAGTTCTAAGTTCTAGGGGACTAATGACCTCAGTAGTTGAGTCCCATAGTGCTCAGAGCCATTTGAACCATTTTTTTGAGAAAGAAGGAAAATTATGGAAGGTATACTACGTTTATGTATGCTATAAATTAAATAAGTAAGAAGAACTGAATGACCCATACGTTTTTCTCATTTAATAATAATGCGCAAATTTAACCACTAGAAATGCTCTCTTGCCCCACGGTCGGATAAGACTGCGCATTTGCATTCTATTTTTAACTAAGTGCGAGTTACGCTTTAAATTGTAACTATGACTTTCGGACTTTGTTAGGCAATAGTTAATTTGCTTGTGAAATATCAGTTAAAATATAAGTGCAATTTGTGAAATTTTCATCAGTATATTGCTAATTAAACTTTAAGTGCACAGTCTTGCCCCACTTTGCTTTGTGTTCGAACTTCTCTATGTTCGAAAGCAAACGGTGTGTTTGGAAGACAACTTTTGTCCTCAGAGCTAATGCTGAAAGTGTTCACTGGAATGTACGTATCTCCATTCGTATACACAACAGTCGTATGTACGTTAACTCTTGCGTCCGCTTTCTAAGACGTCGTTATTAAGTGCTCTAGGAACTTCACACAGGAAATTACTTCAACCCTCAGCACTGCTTTAGTATATATTATCAACCCCTCTGCCGAACACATCCACCAGATCGTGATGATTTGATTATTTCTGGGCAATTCAAGTGTTACTTATATCTCATAGGCTGCATGCCGGTAAATATAATGAAGTCATCAACGGGGCAGTTTCCAACATTTGAGGAGTCGGTTTTTAGATTTGCTGCTATTTGTGCATTGTTTTTTGTCCGTATTAGGTCGATACAGTTTCATATGTACTTGTGATGTCATATGAATATCTGGACTCTGGTGTATAGCCCATATTGGAAATGGCGGTACAGAGTAAACGGATACGAATATTTTCGCTGTTGTAATCCAGTAAAACTCGACACTGACTAGCGGTTCTCTGTCTATGTACGTACTATGCAAACAGTGTAACATCAAGTTACTCCGCTTTATCGTTAGAGAGGCCTTTAAAATTCGCATGAGTTTTAATTAATCCAGTGAAACCACTAGATAATTATTCAGAACGCTAGATGTTTAATGCGCAAAAGTATGGGAAAAAAGGTACCATTTTCATCGCAGTGACATGGCGTATGAGTCACTCGCACGTTGTGTTTCTGGTCCATTTGACAGACAGGGAGTAGGGGGTGTCAGATCCTTCACTGACGCGTCTTGCGTTTGACCACAGGTACGAGAACCACTATATAACATAATTATATGAAAACCAGTACCTCGATCAGCTGACGGGTGAATAGTGAAAGAAGTCTTCTTATGGAGTGAACGTTAATTTTTTTATTGTAATGTTTGAACTGATTCTTTTTGTTATAACGTTGAAGTCTTAGGAAGCAGTTGGATTCGTGGACTGATAAATGACATGAAAAAAATCTGTCCACAAATAATGTTGTTTTACAAGTAATAAATTTTTGATATATTTTTGTAAATCAGGTCATTGAATTACAGGCTTAGAGACTAAAGACGTGACGAGCAGAGCTAATCATCTATTTAACAGCATTTCATTATGATTTCTTTGAATTTATTGATAAGGATCTTTCTGCAACTGTCTCATTAATGTATGTGTGTAAAATTAATATTGCCTTTCTTTTCTTCTGTTCACGATACGAATTTCTTTTTATGGAATTGTAACTACTGGTAACAGGTTTACGGCCGATAGAGTTCATACGAAGGTATGGTCCCTTGCCTTCAAAAGAAAGAACATATATAAATTTGATTTCTGTATCATTTAAAAATGGCTGCGCCTACAAATTGTGTGTTTAATTAAGTGCCTATTTGTATTTTCTTTGTTAGGTTTTGTTTGTGAGGGACAAGAGTAAGAAATAAACAATTTGGCATGCCCTTCTTTGGAAATGCACTGTGTCATTAATTCTACCTGCTCAGGAATTAACGCTTGGTGTTAGTTTCAGAATGTTATTCAGCATATTTAGCTTGCATAACTTTTGTGATTTGTAAATAATTTACTATGAGCTCAAATTTTACGCAGTAACTGTTGCTCTTTTCTTTCCCACATGTCTATGCCAGACTCAACCTGACGTTTTAACCTGGCTGAGAGAGTAAATGTCAAAAATAACAAGAAGAAATTTCCACGGAGATTTAATTTTCCCTATGCAACAGACTTAAGTAAAGACAGAGGTTTCACTGTTATTATGGTACTTATTATTCTTTCACTTCTTTTTTATTGTCATAACTTGCGAAATATCGACTCCTAGCATAGAAGTCAATGAGTTCTGAATCAGAAACGTAACTGTGAATGGCACATACCACAACTACTCTCGTGACTAACTTAGATTTCATAGCTCATTGATGATCGTAAACAAAGTGAACCATTGGTAGGAAGTGAAAATGATCCCATTCCGCATAGATTCGCTTACCTGTCCTTCCTGTAGGATTACCAAAACGGTGTTGTTGCACAATGGGAACATGTTTGGATGTACCTCTTTGTCCCACAAAGTTCATCCGCGATGGTTTTAAAACAATAGTAACAACCGAAAGTTACAGGAAAGAAAGTTTTATTGCTGCAGTCATATCAACTTGATAGTGACGTTACTAGAATAGCGTTCAGGATATACTAAAATGTCTTACTATCCGTGGGACACTATGAAAGAGAATGAGACATAATAATGTGAGAGTTTTATAAGATATGCACACTGTTTTGGCTAGAAACAATATGTTCCAAGATGTCTTGTTGACACACTCACACATTAAGGGAGCTCACAGATCGCTTTACTGTGAAAAGGATTCTTTTAAAAAATCCGGACACAGAAATTTCCAGCATTACATGAGTTACAAACTGGGATGTACTTAGATCCTGAGATTCAAAAGTCAATAAAAATTAAGGTTCTGAGGCGACAAAATAGTGTATGATGTGACTCACAACAACAGGTACCTCAATAATTAAAGTTTTCCTATATATTATACTACCTGATTTAATTTTGTTTCAGTATCTGCAGTGGATGTAGCAGGAGTCATGAAATGTAAAGAGCCATTTTCGGGAAAAATCGTACATGATGGGTAAAGCAAGTGACATCTTTGGTAATAGCATAACAAACATCTTACACATATTTTTGTGTAATGCTTCATAAGAAACTCATACGTTGTATCTGTGCACTTTATGAACTGTGGACTAGCTTAAGCAAACAAAAAAGGAGAATTTAGTGAACATAAAATAGTGCAGGCGCTTATAAAAATTATGCACAGCTAATGATGTAACTGTAATGTCTTTGAAATACATTTAATCTGAGCGAACTGGTAATAGCCATCGCACTAATGTTAGTAATTTCGCAGAATTTACGTAATTTTTAGTGTTTCATGTGCAATGAGAATACAGTGGATCGCTCAGTTTCTAAAACCAGTGCTTAATTTCAGATATAAACCAGAAAAACTGCGATAGTTAGTTCCGTTCCGCTTAGCGCTTAATTACTGGCACTGACCTTTTCAAAACTTATCCCAGAACTTCGGTATTTGTTTCGAAGAACAATGTTGCTGGGGTAGTGGACTGCCACCGTCTCTGTGTATCTGTCATATAAGCTTTTGGTTCTACCTAGCATATGACAGTGATACAGTCGGCCAACGGGAGTAAGACACCGAAGTACTGGGAGGAATTGACTGGAGTGTGGTAGTCGCCTTAGTCATGGAGGCTGTAATTTAGAATTAAATGATGATACATGCTGCTAGAATGCTGAGACCATATTGTATATGGACGGTGCCTTTATCTGGAAATATGCTAAAGCTGTTTTATGTATGAAACATTCTGACAAGGGGACCGCGTCTAGTCGCCACCACCAATTTGTCCAGAAGTGGGGTCTCTAGATGGCCGAGCGTTTATAAGGAAATAGCATTTTTGGCGCGGATGGGGCGAGCCATGAGCCATTCTTGTCAGCGTAGTTACCAGGCAGCGGTTGGCCTATCGGAACTGGATAAAACAATTTCTCTGTTTTATTTCCCTTTTTTACGTTACCTACCCTGGAAATAAACCGAAATGATAGTGTATTCACCAATATTTTCATAAAAGCCTCCGAAAGGAAAGGCGTAGGAAAATGTGGTAGCTAATAAAATTCCAGGAAAAGATTGTAAGGCGTTCGCGGGAAGCTCGTATATAACATTACCTTTATTATTTTACGGTTGATGATTTACGCGTGCTGGTGTGATACTCATATTAGAATCAGGGGGAGCAGTAATTTTCTTAGTCCCTTGCACACATTATAAAAGCAGCAGTTTTACTATCACTTGTTTGTTTTAATGTTTCCACAGAAAAATAAACTCGGTTTACATTTATAAAAGGTTTTCCCTCATCGTACAGTCTGTCATCAAACCATGCCGAATAATGGCGAAGATAACTTGCAATTTACTGTGATATGTATTTTGATGCAGTCTTCTCGGGATGTGAATTCTTTTTTTCTCTGGATGAATTAAAAGCAGGTTTGAATATTTACGATCAAATGCCTTACATAACCATGAAAATAGATATCGTATGGATGCAACAGCGAAACGCACTCGCAGGGAATGACTTGAATACTGCACGATGGCAATGCCTCACCTCGAAAAATCTACTAGTATGATTATGAATTCGTTTGTCTTCCTGATGAGTTAATTGACAGAGAAAATATGTTCTCCTTCACGTGGCGTTAGTCACATCAGTCAAAAATTTTGTTGTGTTTGTCTGTTGCTAGATTTTCGCGCGCGGAGTGGCCGCGCGGTTGGAGGCGCCATTTCACGGATTGCGCTGCCCCTCCTGCTGGAGGTTCGAGTCTTCCCTCGGGCATGGGTGTGTGTGTGTGTGTGTGTGTGTGTGTGTGTGTGTGTGTGTGTGTGTGTGTGTGTGTGTGTGTGTGTTGTTCTTACAAGGGAACCTCCCCATCGCACCCCCCTCAGATTTCATTATAAGTTGGCACAGTGGATGGGCCTTGAAAATCTGAACACAGATCAATCGAGAAAACAGGAAGAAGTTATGTGAAACTATGAAAAAATAAGCAAAATATACAAACTGAGTAGTCCATGCACAAGATAGGCATCATCAAGGACAGTGTGAGCTTAGGAGCGCCTTGGTCCCGTGGTTAGCGTGAGCAGCTACGGAGCGAGAGGTCCTCGGTTCAAATCTTCCCTCGAGTGAAGACTTTAATT
This sequence comes from Schistocerca americana, assembly GCF_021461395.2. Lineage (NCBI taxonomy): Eukaryota > Metazoa > Arthropoda > Insecta > Orthoptera > Acrididae > Schistocerca > Schistocerca americana. The sequence goes on along the minus strand of NC_060124.1, from coordinate 485,954,870 downwards.
TTTTATTTTCAGACAATTATCAAAGTTCAGGCACTCACACATAATCAACTTTGCTCTCCAAAATTCCAGGACATGTTCAGATTTGCTTGGGCTTATGCAGGATTTGAAGGTCTACACCCGAAAAAATTTGAAAACATTAAAAACATATGTTTTGACAGAGCACAGGGAAAACTATGCGACTGTGAAACTGTTGCATTCATTTGTTGCAGTTTATGTGACAAAATCTTATGTTTTCATCACTTTTTTGGGGTTGATTATCACATCCACAAGAACACCTAAATCGGGCAAGGTAGGAGAATCTTTTTACCCATTCGCCAAGTGTACAAGTTAAATGGGTCGACAACATATTCCTGCCATGTGACGCACATGCCGTCGCCAGTGTCGTATAGAATATATAAGACGTGTTTTCCTGTGGAGGAATCGGTTGACCTATGGCCTTGCGATCAAATGTTTTCGGTTCCCATTGGAGAGGCACGTCCTTTCGTCTACTAATCGCACGGTTTTGCGGTGCGGTCGCAAAACACAGACACTAAACTCATTACCATGAACAGAGACGTCAGTGAACGAACGGACAGATCATAACTTTGCAAAAATAAAGAAAAACTTTTCACTCGAGGGAAGTCTTGAACCAAGGACCTCTCGTTCCGCAACTGCTCACGCTAACCACGGGACCACGGCGCTCCGGAGCTCAGATTATCCTTGATGTTGCTTATCTTCTCATGGACTACTCAGTTTGTATATTTTGCTTATTTTTTCATAGTTCCACACAACTACTTCCTGTTTTCTCGATCGATCTGTATTCGGTTTTTCAAGGCCTATGCACTGTGCCAACTTATAACGAAATCTGAGGGGGGTGTGATGGGGAGGTTCCCTTGTTAGGATAAGTTAGTATAAGTTAGTGTAAGTAGTGTGTACGTATAGGGAACGATGACCTCAGCAGTTTGGTCCCTTAGGAATTCACACTCATTTGAACATTCTCCCAGATTTTACTGGAAGAATGATGACGTTCCCACATTTTTCCTTCTACTCATCCACCGTTTTTTTCGAATCCTCGGTCTAACGAGACAGTGCTCGCTCGTAGGCATACGTAGACCTTTGGCTATAACGTTCTTGGAAGGTTTACAGTATACTGCGCTGTATACGCGTGAATCACTTTCTCCGTATCCCGTCGCGATGGTTCAGGGTTTGGTTACAAGTCTTTTCGTAGTCGCGACCTGGAAAGAGAACATAGGTATGTGAATATTTTATTATACGTATCGCTACAGTATTTCGATTGACGTCGACGAATGAGAATTCTCGACTCACCTGTTTGATCAGACGTTTTAATTACAATGCCTTCCTTGGAAAGTTATTTGCAGAGTACTTGTGGATGCCGTAAGTACAATCCTTTCATGGAGATTTATTTTCAATCCTTTTCATACTTTTTATAAAAATATTAATACGTACAGTATATTGAGCATTATTTCGGTTTATTTCCTTGTAAGTAACCTAAAACTCTCTCCAGCCTAACAGGCCTTCGAAGGCCTTCGACTGCCGTGTCATCCTGAGCTTAAGACGTCACTGGACACGGGTATGGAGGGACATGTGGTCAGCACACTGGTCTCCCGGTCGTCGTCAGCTTTCGTGACCGGAGCCGCTACTTCTCAGTGAAGTAACTCCTCAGTTGGCCTCACAATGTCTCTGTGTACCCTCCTTGTCAACAGCGCTCGTCAGACTTGAACTGTCATGCATCCTAGTGCTAGCCAAGCCCGACTGCGCTTGACTTAGGTGATCTGACGGGAACCGGTGTTAGCACTGCGGCAAGGCCGTTGGTAACGTAAAAAAAGACAATAAAAAAAAACGGATTCTCCCAGAGTCTCCGACCCTCGGATAAGCGTAATCTACTCTTTCAGCTGCTCCATCCGCGCCTGGGGACTACAATAACACAAATGACTTATCTCTCGCCAAGCCCGCGTCTGACTCCCATTAATATCACGCTCATTTTTGGCCAAGCCCAGTATGTACCATAAAGTTGGATGAAATCGGTAATGACGACTAGGCACGATCACCTGTGAGTACGCAGACTCCGGTTCTCTACTGGCCGAAATACACATGTTTTTTTCGATACAGTTTAAGTTGACGTGTCGTGTTTTGTCGGCGAATAGTCAGATGCACACTTTAAATGTTTCTGGGCAGCAGAATTTGGGTCAAAACCTGACGTCGCGACAGTATGTGTACGTAGTGGGTGCAGAACGTAATTCTGCAACATATTTCGGATCAGTCCTCCAGAAGGGGCGCAGTCCAACATATGGGGCAATGTAGAAGTATTCTGGAAGTATCACTCCCGTGCAGGGTGCAACTGAACGTGGCAGACTAAAAAAACTGCGAAACACGTCAGAAATATCTTCGGCACAAGTAGAACGCGTCATTGGGAGCTGCCAACGATGACATCCTTTCCACCGTTGAGTTCCTTGAGGATGTCCTCCAAAGGTCGTCCCTTGGTTTCCGGCAGCAGCCACCATCCGACGAGGCTGCAAGTCAGACAGGCAGCGGCGAAGAACCAGAAGGTGCCGTACACTCCCATGGACTCCGACATGGTTGGGTACAGTTTGGTCAGGATGGTTGCAGTGACACAGACCATCGTGTACATGGCAATGGCAGCCAGACCTCTGATCCTCGGAGCCGCGATCTCGGAGAGCACCACATATGGCAGTGGGTTCAAGCCAAACGAATGCATCAGCACGTATATGGACAAGCATGTGGCAGGCAACCATCCGACGGACGATATGTCTACGTCTGTCTCCTGCTTGAGGTACATGTAGACCCCCAAGAGGGCGACGCAAGTTCCAATTACCGCATTGGAGAGGAACAGCAGGGGTCGTCGACCGAGGCGATCCATCGCCAGAGCGGACGCCAGACCGCCAACAACCTGTGCAAACAGAAGAAAAATGGTAACTTTACGTTTGGAAATGTCTTTACCGTGTTTGTTTTCGAAATATTGAGTTATTGGGGATGCGATTGTGTAAGTAGTTGTATAAATCACGTCTGAATTCACATAGAGAGTATTATTCATCCTGGACTTAGTACACCGAACAAAAAATTAATCACCCACAGGAGACATCAAGGTAATGCGCTATCGAATCGTCAGTCAGAAGCTTCTGCTAGATACTGTGTAACTGAGGAAACATATAAATTCCATTTCTCACTGTTTGCTTTTGTGGTTCCCAGTTCGAAGACTGCTTTGATGCAGCTCTCCATGTTACTATATACTGTGCAAACCTTTTCATCTCCGAATAACTGTCACTGATATCCGTACTGTTCTCTTTGTCTACCTGTACGATTTGTACACCCCCCCCCCCCCCTCTTCCCTACTTGCCACTAATACTAAACTGGTGATCCCTTGACGCCTCAGAATGTGTCCTATCAACCTATCCCTCCCTCCTAGTCAGGCTGAGCCTCAAATTTCATTTCTTCCCAATGCTGTTCAGTAGCCTCTCGTAAGTAACGTGAAGCACACACCTAATCTTTAGTCCTGCTCTCTCTGCCACTGAACGTCACTAATTCCCACTATACATAACTGCAATCTACCCATTTCTCCAGAGTGAGTTTTTCACTCTGCAGCGGAGTGTGCGCTGATATTAAACTTCCTGGCAGATTAAAACTGTGTGCCGGACCGAGACTCGAACTAGGGACCTTTGCCTTTCGCGGGCAAGTGCTCCACCAACTGAGCTACCCAAGCACGACTCACGTCCCATCCTCACAGCTTTACTTCTGCCAGTATCTCGTCTCCTACCTTCCAAACCTCCGTCCCGAGTTCGAGTCTTGGTCCGGCAAACAGTTTTAATCTGCCAGGAAGTTTCATACCCATTTCTCTTTTCAAATTTTCTGACCTACTTACTCTGGGTATAGTTCTAGTTTTGTTTCCTAGATGACGACACCCTCCTGAGTAATCCCCGTCCGGCGATTCTAACTGGGAACCATTCTACCTCCTGAATATTCTGCCCACGAGAAGGCCATCATCGTTTAACCATACAGCAGAGCTGCGTGCCCTCGGGAAAAATTACAACCGTAGTTTCCAGTTCCTTTCAGCCGCTCATAGTACCAGTACAACAAGGCTGTTTTGATTAATGCCACACGGTCAGATCAGTAAATAATCTAGACTGCAATTAGTGGAAACGCTAGTGGCCCATTCTTGGAATCACATGTTTCTCTGGTCTCCGTCGTGGCTGCAGCTACCATACGGCTACCTGTACCACGGAGGCACGCAAGACACGCCACCAACGGCAAGGTGCCTAGTTACAGCGAGGGGGGGTGAGCAGTTCCTCACCGTATTGAGGCCATTATTAATACTTAGGACTGTGTTACACGGTATTAGTGTGACATATCCGGGAACGACTAAATTTTTATCTGTGTGCTGCTGTTTTCTCCCTTGAAAGCTTGAAAAAGCTCGTCTGGTATTATTGATACGGGAATGTGTAGAACCATGTTAATTTGGACAAGAAGAAACTGAACGTATTTTAAAACTGGGGTAATCGAGATACGTTGAAATTGAATTATCAAGTACGAAATAAACGAGTATTGAAAAGAACCTACATTGTTACGGCGTTTGATACAGTTCCCCACAGTCGTTTAATGAACGAAGTAAGAGCATATCGACTATCAGACCAATTGTGTGGTTGGATTGAAGAGTTCCTAGGTAACACAACGCAGGATGTCATTCTCAATGGAGAGAAGTCTTCCGAAGTAAGAGAGATTTCAGGTGTACCGCAGGGGAGTGCCGTAGGACCGTTGCTATTCAAAGAAATGGTTCAAATGACTCTGAGCACTACGGGACTTAACGTCTGAGGTCATCAGTTCCCTGTAACTAAGAACTACGTAAACCCAACTAACCTAAGGACATCCACACACATCCATGCCCGAGGCAGGATTCGAACCTGCGACCGTAGCGGTCGCGCGGTTCCAGGCTGTAGCGCCTAGAACCGCTCGGCTACCCCGGCCGGCCGTTGCTATTCAGAATCTATATAAATGACCTTGTGGATAACATCGGAAGTTCACTGAGGCTTTTTGTGGATGATGTTGTAGTATATCGAGAGGTTTTAACAATGAAAAATTGTACTGAAATGCAAGAGGAGCTGCAACGAATCGACGCGTGGTGGAGGAAATGGCAATTGAATCTCAATGTAGACAAGTGTAATGTGCTGCGAATACATAGAAAGAAACATCCTTTATCATTTAGCTACGATATAGCAGGTCAGCGACTGGAAGCAGTTAATTCCATAAATTATCTGGGCGTAGGCATTAGGAATGATTTAAAATGGAATGACCATACAAAATTAATCGTCAGTAAAGCAGATTCCAGACAGAGATTCATTGGAAGAATCTTAAGGAAATGCAGTCCGAAAACAAAGGAAGTAGGTTACAGTACACTCGTTCGCCCACTGCTTGAATATTACTCACCAGTGTGGGATCCGTACCAGATAGAATTGATAGAAGAGATAGAGAAGATCCAACGGAGAGCAGCGCGCTTCGTTACAGGATCATTTAGTAATCGGGAAAGCGTGACGGAGATGACAAACTCCGGTGCAAGACTCTGCAAGAGAGACACTCAGTAGCTCGGTACGGGCTTTTGTTGAAGTTTCGAGAACATACCTTCACCGAGGAGTCAAGCAGTATATTGCTCCCTCCTACGTATATCTCGCTAAGAGACCATGAGGATAAAATCAGGGAGATTAGAGCCCACACAGAGGCATACCGACAATCTTTCTTTGCACGAACAATACGAGACTGGAATAGAAGGGAGAACCGATAGAGGTACTCAAGGTACCCTCCGCCACGCACCGTCAGGTGGGTTGCGGAGTATGGATGTAGACGTAGATTAAGCGGCTAAAATGGACACCATGTCCAGTAGAAAGTTGCCTGTCTAACCGTTTCCACGGGCAAAGAAATAAAAAAAAAGTGTTTCATACAATTGCTGACAGATTTTAAAAAATTTAAAATGCTCTCATATATTCATTATAGGGTATAATCTTGAATTAAAGGTGTAACAAAATTAAGTCAAGTGTTAAGGATAGAAATAGTGTGTCGATGGAGCGTTAAGTCACAGAGCACAAATTACCCACACTGCACTGCGGTGACAAACGCCAGGGCATACCCCCCTACATCGTGACGGACATTCTTTTGTCCGGCGTGGTACAGCAGCTCGATGTGGCGTTGACTCGACAAGTCTGTGGAAGTCCCCCGCAGAAATATTGAGCCATGCTGCTTCTGTAGCTATCCACAACTGCGAAATTGTTGCCGGTGCAGGATTTTATGCTCGAACTGACGTCTCGGTTATCTCCCGTAACTGTGCAGTGGGATTTATGTCGGGAGATCTGGGTGGCCACATCATTCTCACGGATTCTCCAGAATCTTCTTCAAACAGATCACGAACAACTATGGCCGGGTGACGTGCCGCATTGTCATCCATAAAAAATTTCTTCATTGTTTTGGAACATGAAGTCCATGAATGGCTGCAAATGGTCTCCCACTAGCCGAACATACCAATTTTCAGTCAGTGATTGGTTCATTTGGACCAGAGAGGACCCATTCCATTCCATATGAACAAAGTCAACGCGATGACAGAGCCGCCATCAGCTTGCACAGTGCCTTGTTAACAACTTAGGTCCATGGCACCGTGGGGTCTACGCCGAAATCAAGCCCTACCATCGGCTGTTACCCACTGAAATCGGGATCATCTGATCAGTTCACGGTTTGACAAACTGCCTGTTGGCTTATGCCTCGGGTTCTTCAGCCGACGTTCATGTAATCATTTTACTGACGTTTCGCCAGCGCGGGTGGCTGGCATTGTCAAAGCTTCACCCTCCATCGCCGATGGTGATCTGGATCCGAGCTCGCGGCCGCAGACTATATGTACCCGGCGCGCCAATGTCCGAGGGCTTCTCCGCGGTCATTTCCGGTGCAGTTCTCCTCTTGCTACCTGCGACGGTCGTTTGCTGCAGTACGGGAAACCAGGATCCGTTTACCTTAAGGCTTTCCTCTTTCTTGTTGAAGCTGTTGGCGTGTTTTTGTATTTTTCCAGCTTCTCTGAACAAGTGCGTGTGGTAGTGCTTCTCTACAGCCAGATCTTCCGTGTCGGCGAATTATTAGAGAAGCGCTATCACACGCGCTTGTTCAGAGAAGCTGTAGAAATACAAAAACACGCCAACAGCTTCAACAAGGAGGAGGAAAGCCTTGAGGTAAATGGATCCCGGCATCCCGTACTGCAGCGAACGACCGTCGCAGGTAGCAAGAGGAGAACCGCACCGGAAATGACCGCGGAGAAGCCCTCGGATGTTGGCGCGCCACATACATATAGTGCCTGCGGCCGCGAGCTCGGCTCCAGTTCACCACCGGCAATGGAGGGTGAAGCCTTGACAATGCCAGCCACTCGTGTTGGCGAAACGTCAGTACAATCGTTAGATGAACGTCGGCCGAAGAACCCGAGACAGAAGCCAATAGGCAGTTTGTCAGCAAGTGGCCACGAAACCCTTAATAGTTTTGTAGTTCACGGTTTGCCAGTCGTCTAGGATCCAACCGATATGGTCAGGAGCCCAGGAGAGGCGCTGCTGGCGATGTCGTGCTGTTATCAACGGCACTCGCGTCGGTCGTCTGCTGCTATATAGCCCATTAGTGCCAAATTTCTGCGAAGTGTCCTGACAGATATGTTCGTCGTATGTTTCACAGTGATTTCTGCGGTTATTATACACATTGTTGCTTGTTTGTTAGCACTGACAACTCTACGCAAACTCCGCTGCTCTACGCCATTAAGTGAAAGACATCGGCCACTGTGTTTTTCGTGGTGAAAGGTAATGCCGGAAATCTTGTATTCTCGATACACTTTTGACACTGTGAATCTCGAAATGTTGAATTCCCATGCGTCTAGCTCCAAGTACCATCCCGTGTTCAGAGTCTGTTAATTCCCGTCGTACAGCTATAATCACTTCGGAAATCTTTTCACATGAATCACCTGAGTACAAATAATAACTCCGCCAATGTATTGCCCTTGTTATACCATGGGTACGAGATACTACTGCCATCTGTAAATGTGCACAGAGCCATCCCTTGACTTTTGTCACCTCCGAGTATATTCATTCAGTATTTGAGAAAGAGAGCACTCAAGACTTCCAACAAACTTTACACATATTTTCGAAACTATTTGAAATATTTCTTGCCGCACCCTCCAAAAAGCCGGCCGATATGGCCAAGCGGTTCTAGGCGCTTCAGTCTGGAACCGCGCGACCGCTACGGTCGCAGGTTCGAATCCTGCCTCGGGCATGGATGTGTGTGATGTCCTTACGTTACTTAGGTTTAAGTAGTTCTAAGTTCTAGGGGACTGATGACCTCAGATGTTGAGTCCCATAGCGCTCAGAGCCATTTGAACCCTCCAAAAACTTATGAAACGAAAAGAGTTCAGAATGGTTCAAATGACTCTGAGCACTATGGGACTTAACATCTGAGGTCATCAGTCCCCTAGAACTTGGAACTACTTAAACCTAACTAACCTAAGGACATCACACACATCCATGCCCGAGGCAGGATTCGAACCTGCGAGCGTAGCGGTCGAAAACGAAAAGAATCTATCGCTTACTAGATTTTCGCTGTTGATGCAGTAAAACTTTGGCATTAGGCGTGAGGTTTTTAATTCATTACGTGTCTGCTACCAACTCTATCCGAATCTCATTTTGTAGGCAGTATTCACATGTATCACCGGATGCAGCGGCAAAATTATATCACTGTACGACTCAGAGTTCAGGAGTGTGGTATCTTAAACACTGAGATGCGTGAAAAACGGAGCACGATTCTTTAAGGAATCGTAGGGAGAAGGTCACTGGTAGATGACGAAAAGAAGCCCGTCGAAGACGCTTAACGGGAGAAGAGAAAGAGACAAGCTAGTGAGACATTTGCTATTGCATCTAGGAACAGTTAAGCTGTAGAAGTAAAAATCAGTCGGGAGAAATCGGTGGCTTAATTTGGCAAACTGGCGCGCCCAAGGCAAACTTGAACTTCGTCTGCCCTTCCCCATTCCACCCACGGTCCCTGCCGACATCTCTCAACGTTTTTGTTTCATCGTATTCGCTGCGCTGCTTAGCCTGGTTCTTCCCTTATTGGGATCAACAACACTTCACGTTGAATTAACAAGTACACATTTCAATAACTGTTTTTCCTGTGATATAATTCAAAATGTGTAACATGCAATTCAAATTCGTATTTCTTGCAACAGTAACGCGATTCCTTTTGCATTCTTTAATTTTCCTTTACTACAAATCGTAATAAACAATAAATACAAAATAGATCGTCATAAATAAAAGTGAAATGCATTTCTACACGAACTAGCGTTAGTCAAAACTAGAAGAAAAGTTGCTATAATTGTGTGTCCGGAAACCAGTACGTGTTGTGACGTGGGCCTTCGAAGATGGCGTTCACGGCCTGCATTTAAGTATGAGGCAGGATTCCCGAGAATTGGGATAGTAAATTACCGCATCATGCACGAGGGGGTAGATGACAATCCTCGAGCAGTTATGAAGATGAAGAATCAAGATGGCTTCTTTAATGAACGCACAGTAATTATTGGTGCGAGACTCAAAGGGCAAACACTTCACCAAACGGATTAACAGGTGCTGTGTAACAACGATTTCTGCCCGATGAATTACCAGCGTTTTTGGAGAATGTTACCCTTGCAGAAAGACAATGACGGTGCTTTATGCACGACTGCGCAGCACCCCATTTCGTACGGATCGTGCAACAGTACGCCACCACGACGCCGCGTAGCGATCCGGTAGCACGGCCACCCCTTTCACCGCATGTACATCAGTTTCATTTATAGTTATGAGGAAGTATTAAGGCACTGTGGACGCCCAGCCCATCGGCAATCTGCATACGTCAAATGGGCGTGTGATGAAAGCTCGTGACGCAATTCGGATGGAGCCAGATGTATTTGAAGAAGTGCGTGATTCATTGCCAAGAAGGGTTGAAGGATGTGCCAGAATGTATAGTAACCACACGCAATACTGCGTATACAGGGTGTTTCACAGTTCATTTTACACACTTCTAGAGATTGTAGAGGGGACTAAGCAGATCAAGTTTTACATAGCAAGCCATGTCAAGAAACGTCATCCAAGGACGCTACAGAACGTCAAAGCTATAAAACGTTGGAGCCTGTAGATGTACATATACAGGGTGTTACAAAAAGGTACGGCCAAACTTTCAGGAAACATTCCTCACACACAAATGAAGAAAATATGTTATGTGGACATGTGTCCGGAAACGCTTAATTTCCATGTTAGAGCTCATTTTATTACTTCTCTTAAAAACACATTAATCATGGAATGGAAACACACAGCAACAGAACGTACCAGAGTGACTTCAAACACTTTGTTACAGGAAATGTTCAAAATGCCCTCCGTTAGCGAGGATACATGCATCCACCCTCCGTCGCATGGAATCCCTGATGCGCTGATGCAGCCCTGGAGAATGGTGTATTGTATCACAGCCGTCCACAATACGAGCACGAAGAGTCTCTACATTTGGTTTGGGGTTGCATAGACAAGAGCTTCCAAATGCCCCCATAAATGAAAGTCAAGAGGGTTGAGGTCAGGAGAGCGTGGAGGCCATGGAATTGGTCCGCCTCTACCAATCCATCGGTCACCGAATCTGTTGTTGAGAAGCATTCGAACACTTCGACTGAAATGTGCAGGAGCTCCATCGTGCATGAACCACAGGTTGTGTCGTACTTGTAAAGGCACATGTTCTAGCAGCACAGGTAGAGTATCCCGTATGAAATCATGATAACGTGCTCCATTGAGCGTAGGTGGACGAAACTAAAATGAGCTCTAACATGGAAATTAAGCGTTTCCGGACACATGTCCACGTAACATCTTTTCTTTATTTGTGTGTGAGGAATGTTTCCTGAAAGTTTGGTCGTACCTTTTTGTAACACCCTGTATACGGGGTGATTCTGTGATGATACCACAAACTTTCATTGTTAATGGAGACGGGTAAATGTATCAATTTGAGGTAAGGGTCCATGGTCCGGAAACGAGTGAATCGAAAGTTACAACCGAAAATCATTCTGATACCCCTGACAGTGGAATACATATACCGGTACTGTTGCTACTAAGAATGTAGGGTATGCAACTTTCAGAGGTGGTAGTGTGGGTCAAGACTAGAAAAGATGTCCAGTAATCATGGATTCTAAAATGCACACGTGAGGAGCTAGGAGCATTTGTTCATCTTCGCTAGTATGAAACACATCTCTATTGAACAGTGTACAGTTTGGAACTCATGTTTACTAGGTACTTTTCCTTGTTTTGGTCCGTACTAACGTCTCTGAAAGTTACCTGCCCTGCAATCTCAAAAACAACTGTTGCAGTACGTGTTTTTAATGTACAGTACATGTACAAGTACTCCACGGAATCACCCCGTATATACACACGTTTACAAGCGCCGGGGCCTGTAATTTTCTCTGTAGCATCGTTGAATGACATTTCTGACATGGTTTCCTGTGTCAAACCTCATCTGATAAGTCCCCTCTACAACGTCTAGAAGTGTGTAATATGAATTACCCTGTAGTGTCTGCTTCCACGTAAGAGACGGGAGAGAAAAGACAGACCGGTCCTGTTGTGTATATAGTTCCGCGTAGTCAGCGCGTACACAACTTTCCCAATAGAGCGCACCCCGAAGCACGACAGCGCAGGTGCAGCGCTCGTCCATCTCCGCACTACGACATGGCGCTGTCTTAGAGACGGACCAAATTCTGCTTCCGCCGATCCGCATATTAATATGTAACGCAGCCAATGAGATTGCTGCTAACGTAGAACCTTTTCTCCTCGCGAATCACACTCGCGCAGTGATACCTGAACGCTCGAGATATTATAACGAGTGTAAAGACCTCCGACTAGTCAGTCTGTATTAGTCTACATCAGTCTGCACTAGTCTGCATTTGTCTGCACTAGTCTGCACTAGTCTGCATCAGTCTATAGTCAAGTTTCAGCCTGCGCCTAATAAGGTTATCATGTTCCTGTACATAGCCATGTAGAGAAATGTATAGACACTTTGTCAAGTGTCAGAGATATGTGAGAATAAGATTAACGTACCAAGACCAAAGGAACTTCAGATTGTCAATTGTAAACAGCATCCAGAATCAAGTTACATAATATCTATGATTTTTATTATTTTACTAAATGTGTGTGAAAATTAATCTAGTTCTGTTTAAAATTGGTCATTGTCAATCTTCCACTCTAAGCGGGCAAGTGTCATTTCTATCGTCTGACCTAACGGCAGAAGATAAACACGCCACCATAGGACCACGAGACATATTGCTGACACTCGCCTACTTCGTTAGAGCGACAAGTCAACTAATCTGATGGTGTGTGTACCGAAGGTCTTACAGTAAGCACACCACAGGTCCCTATCTCAACACAAACTGGTCTGTGGACGTAAAATAATAGTAATTTTTTTGTTTTGACCAATTCCTGCGGAAACATTTTTTTTATTTTAATATTTTTATTTTTATTTTAGAAGTCCTATACGCTCTTCACGCTTTTGCTGTGTTGCTCTCTTCGTATAATGAAAGTGGCCCCACATTGCAACCAAAGGAAACACGAAAAGACGGTCTATGTGTCGAGTAGTAACAGGACTTACTGAAGTGTAGCTCCACAGGGTCGAATTTAAATCTCTTCATGAATCCTTTCCATGCATTTCCGTTCCCTCACTATTTTAATGAACTTCAGACCATTCCTTACCTTTTCTTATTTATATTCCCGTTCCTCTTTCTCTCGCTTCTCCTCCTTCATTCCCTTTTTCTCCTACCTTCACCTTATTTTTTACTTATCAGCGTGGAAACGGCACCCAGTGCATACTCTTAGGCTGATATACCGTAGTTGAGCCACTAGAGCTCCAAAAGGCTGGGTTGTGCATAACGCATTGCAGAGGATGTCTGGTGTAGTTGTAATTGTAGAGATGAAAATAACAGCCAAGAGGTACGAGATAAGAAAAGACTGAGAAAACCGTGAATCCAATCGAAACGCTTGACATGGAGGCTGCTGAGCTCTGAGGCAATAACGTACCTGCAAAGCACCTAAGATGATCGTTGCCATCTCGGAGGGTACGGATCCTCCAGCCTCATCGAACATGATGACGGCATAGTTGAGCACAGCGAAGGAACCGCAGAGCTGCAGGTTGGTGCCTAGGTTGATGGCATTGGCGAAGCCCCTGAGCGAGGCCCTGCAGCAGAGTTCCTTGAGGGTGACGCGTCCCGTGCCACCTTCTTGGTCTCCGGCCAGCGATGCCAGAATGCGTGCCATCTCGTGCTCCACCTGTTCCTCTGAGATCCCTCGACGCAGCCACCTCAGCACCTATAATACAGGACGCACGCCCAACTCACTTAATGTCCTAACTGAAGCATAATGATGCCGTGAAAGCCACGGATCAGTGCAGTCAGACTGATGCGGTATATCTAGAATTGCAAAAAGAACTTTACTCGGTACTATATCAATGATCATTAAAAAAGGATACAATCATATTGAGGATTTCTTGAAAGGCATATGCCAGGCAATGTATTGGAGCTCCTCCTGTTTTGCTTCTACGTCCATGTTCTGCAAACGTCACTGAAGTGCGTAGCAGTGGGCACTTCCTGTTGTACCAGTTATTGGGGCTTCTTCCTATTCCATTCATGTGTGTGAAGCATGTCTGTTTAACGCCTTGTAGCATGCAGTAATTACTCTAATCTTGTTTTTGCGATCCCCAGGAGAACAATGTTTAGGGGATTGCACGAAACTCCTAGTCACCACTTATTGTTGGTTCATGAAACACTGTAAGTTGGCTTTTTTGAGATAGTTTGTGTCTTTCTTCATGTGCCTGCCTGTTTCTTCAACATTTTCATGACACTCTCTGAGCGTTAAAGGAAACCTGTGACCATTCGTGCTGGTATTACTAGTGTATATTCAATATCCTTCATTACTCGTATCTGCTACATGTCTCTCACCGTTGAGTAATATTCTAAAATGTATCATACGTGTGTTTTACAAGCAATCTCGTTTGCAGGCTGATTGCATTTCCCTATTATCCTACCAGTGAACCAAGATTTGTCACCGGATTTATCCATACTTAGTGTTGTGCTGGCAGAAGAGCCAACACGGTGTTACGAGTGGAGGCCGAAATGCATGCGTTTTAGCTCGCGCAGGCTGGCGTGAGGAGGGAAGGACTATACTGCCGTGAGGTCTGGAACATGACAAGGAATTAGAATTCAGAAAGCGGACGTAATTAGTTTGATACTTAACTTTAATCCATCAATGATGAACGTCGCTCTTAACGGTACATGATTCACAATATTATCTGTTCAGAATAGTAACTGAACTTGGCGCCTTGCTAGGTCGTAGCAAATGACGTAGCTGAAGGCTATGCTAAACTGTAGTCTCGGCAAATGAGGGCGTATGTAGACAGTGAACCATCGCTAGCAACGTCGGCTGTACAACTGGGGCAAGTGCTAGGGAGTCTCTCTACACTAGACCTGCCGTGTGGCGGCGCTCGGTCTGCAATCACTGTGGCGACACGCGGGTCCGACGTATACTAACGGACCGCGGCCGATTTAAAGGCTACCACCTAGCAAGTGTGGTGTCTGGCGGTGACACCACACTTAGTCTGTGTGATCTTGTGATACCATATTCTTACAGCTACACTCAGATATTTATATGAGTTATACAATTCCAATTCACTGACGTGGTAGTCAAAGGGCACGAAATCTCGAGCTGCACAAATATTGAAGCAGGTCTTTGTAATATTTTCAGGTGATGCAAAGACTAATTACTTTCTTTGAAAGTACAGTAGTTCTTGTCTGAAAGATGAAATCTCTTCAAATGAACTAATCCTGTTAGAAATAGGAGCTAAATACAGTATCAACACACAGGCTACAAACAAGATATTGGAGAATCTGATAACAGGAAGTGAATACATAATCAACACGAATGGAACGAGAATGTTCAGTTTTTGTTTATTGACATGCTTGTCGAGAACTAAGCCTGTTTGGAAGAGTACCTAAGTTCAGCGTCAACACACAAGTTACATACAAGACAGTGAAGTATCTGATAACAGAAAATGAATACATAATAAAAAAAGATAGGGTAACAAGCGAGCTAAAAGCAAAGGAAATAAGGTGTATAATAAGGGAAAAACTAACATTAAACCAGGAAACAAAAGTGAAGAAGAAAAAGTGTACATGAAAATAAGAGATAAATTTGGAAAGAACATGCCCTTATCACAATAGCCGACGTGGGAGCCCTATAGTCGTAACGAAACAGGAATAATACAGTCACAAGTCTGTAAAATTTCTAGGAGACAGTAGCAGAATGAAGTTAACCAGTGGCTCAATACAAAGATAAAGGAAAATACACAGGAACTTTAAAAAAATTTCACACTTATTCACAAAACAGGAAATGAAACGGCTAAAACAAAAGAATCCCAACGCACCAGCTTTACAAGGAATAACAAAATATAAGCAGGACATTCCAATCAGACCAGTTGTGTATTTTAGAAGTGTATCTACGTATTATTCGATCTGGGGCCAGCGCACCTCCCCAAATCCTGTACGAGATGTGACGACAGCCAAGGCCATCTGGGAACGTACAAACACACGATAAACATAAGAATAAGAAACATCCACAATCGCAAGCAAATAGCACACGCTCTGCGACAACAATGAAGTATCGTACAGGACTGGCAGCATGTTGAAAGAATTGACAAAGACTGAAAATAGCCGACAGGGTGGCCAAGTCTTTACAAAAGATAGTGAAGACAACCAACACTAGAACAGACAAACACAACACATTTCGAATCTGTGAACTCACATGTGAAGACTGTAACTCAGTTTTTAGTGGACACAAAGGAAAAAATTTCAGGATTAGGTGCAACTATGACAAAGAGGGTAATTACGACTGACAGTAGCAGTTGCACATTTTTTTATGTGTAGGCGGCAAGCACCAAAAGACATAAAGACCAACCTAAAAATTGTTAAATGCAGCAACAAGCCCACACAGAAACTTACAACAGAAAAAATTACCCTATACCACAAGCCACAATATGAGGACATAATGAATACACAGGGCTCTACAATAGAGCCCCATTCTCAGCGCGCTCTCTCTCTCTCTTTCTCTCTCTCTCTCTCTCTCTCTCTCTCTCTCTCTCTCTCTCTCTCTCACACACACACACACTCTCCATCCTGTAGAGAAATAGAAAATTGGAACCAACAGAGAGTAAACACACTCAATTTAAATAAAAAGGCTCTACCCTACTGCTCACCAACTTACATAGTTCGTTTATAATCAACATACAACCGCAACATTTTCTAAATTTGTTATTTTAACGTAACAAACGGTAATAAAATAACAAAAAAGTAGTTATTGACAGTTAAATATAATGACAGTGCTATATTCTAATATTAGCAACGCAGGAAAAAAGTAGTAGTTTCGCTTGAGGCCTAACATTTTAATAAATGTGCGTCATATAATAGTGAAAAATCCTAATCAATTGCAGATGACAACGTGGAACAAAATATCAGCTATACTATGTCAGGTAGCCACATAAAAAATTATGTGAAATTAAGATATTTTTTCTGTAAATAATTTAATAAATCTGAGTACCGTAACTCAAAACTATATTTATTATAATGGAAAATTTCTTTACATGTTATTTGACAGAAAATACGTGAACACGCTGAAACTGGACAGAAACATCTTTGGGAGTTAAACAGAACAATCTGTGTTTGCTCAAGTGATTACTGTATTTCCATAATTATTAGATTAGGCCAGCTACAGGAAATACAGCGCACAGAAGCATTTAAGCAGTCATTCTTCCCATGTTCCACTCGTGGTTGGAAAGGGAACAAACTCTAACACCTGGTAGAATACTAAGAACCGTTGTACTGCTCTTCACAGTTGTTAGCAGAGTATGTACGTAGCTGTGGATGTGAATAAAAGATTGGGCGATTACGTAGCAGAGCAGCGTTTTTCTTGGAGAAAGTAATTCATATTTACTCATATATTACTAATCAGTTATTTCAAACGCACGTGTGAAATACACTGACGGAAAAAAATCGTGACACCAAGTCGGAGTTGTCCGACATACAGGAAAGTTGTTAGAGGTGTTGCCACATCTGAAAGATGAAAGCTATTCAAATTCCGCAGCAGTCGCATGAGCCGTGCTAGTAGCGTCGCTATGAAGATGCATCGCAGGTTCGCTTTAAATACACACTGTAACAATCATAAGCGTTAGTTACCTTTGGGACGGGAGGTGGTACGTTGACCTTAGTGAAGTTTATCGTCAAGGCGACAAAGACCCCTTTGTTAACACAGCATTGAGTCTGAACGAGGTAGTGAAATAGGGATGCATTATTCCTTCTGCGATATTGCAGAAGGACTTAGCACGAATTTACCACAGTGTACATGATTGCTGGTAGCGGAGATCACGAGAATGTACGGTTGCAAGGAGACCGGGCTCCGGAATACCACGTGGCACTACCGAGAGGGAAGACTATCGTGTTCGGCGCATTGCACTGCACCTAAAGCAGCAATTTAAGCCGCACTTGGCACCACAGTGACATAACGAACTGTTACAAGTCGGTTGCTTCGAGGACGACTTCGAGCCAGACGCTCTGTAGCGTGCATTCCATTACCCCAAACCACCGCCATTTACGACTTCAGTGGTGTTAAACGAGAGCCCATTTGGTCGGGAGGCGGCTAGAAGAGGGCCTGCAGCCAATGTGTTTGCATTCTAGACGCACTGGATCTACACCTGGGGTTATGGCCTAGGGTGCGATATCGTACGACAGCAGAAGCTCTCTCGTGTTTATCCTACGCACCCTGACTGCAGATCTGCATGTCAGTCTGGTGATTCGACTTGTGCTGCCATTCATGAACAGCATTCCAGGGGGTGTTTTACTACAATATAATACTCTCCCACATACCGTTACTGGGACACAACATGCTCTATAGAGTGTCGAGTTGTTGTCTTGACCTGCACCATCACCATATCTGTCTCCAATCGAGCACATATGGGACATCATCGGACAACAGTTCAAGCGTCGTCCACAAACAGTGTTAACCGAACATGTATTGACCAATCCAACAGACATGGAACTCCGTCTCACAAATTGGCATTCGGCACCTGTCAAAACATTTCGGACACGCTTGCATTCAACATTCTGGCTGTTACACGGCTTATTAAGGTACCAGTATTCCATATTTGCAATGGCTTATCTCCCGCTAACATTAACCTGTGATCTCCCAGTGTTAATCACTTAAATAAAAAATGGTTCAAATGGATCTAAGCACTATGGGACTTAATGCTGTGACTTGGCAAGACAGCCAAGCCACTAGGAGGTAGCCGAAAGGCACGCGTTTAAGCTCACGCAGGCTGGCGTGAGGTCTGGAACAGGTAAAGTAATTATACTAGCAAAAAAGGTACGTAGCTTCTGGAATACTTAACTTTAATCCATAATTGGTGAACATCGGTCTGACGGTACATGCATCACAAGAGAAATAGCAAATGATAATGGCGCCTTGCTAGGTCGTAGCAAATGACGTAGCTGAAGGCTATGCTAACTATCGTCTCGGCAAATGAGAGCGTAATTTGTCAGTGAACCATCGCTAGCAAAGTCGGCTGTACAACTGGGGCGAGTGCTAGGAAGTCTCTCTAGACCTGCCGTGTGGCGGCGCTCGGTCTGCAATCACTGAGAGTGGCGACACGCGGGTCCGACGTATGCTACCGGACCGCGGCCGATTTAAAGGCTACCACCTAGCAAGTGTGGTGTCTGGCGGTGACACCACACTTAACATCTAAGGTCATCAGTCCCCTAGACTTAGAACTACTTAAACCTAACGACATCACACACATCCACGCCCGAGGCAAGATTCGAACCTGCGATCGCAGCAACAGCGCGGTTCCGGACTGAAGGGCCTAGAACCGTGAGACCACAGCGGCCGGCTATGTAGCTAACGGCCTCTCCTACTTACATGTATTACCTTGACAAACCTATTCCCCAAGTTTCACTATTCTGCTTTGATTATTTTTTGGTGTTGCGACTTTTTTCCCGTCAGTGTATAACAACCTATGAAGAGTAATTAGACACGTTAACTGCATGAATGAGACTACAGGTATATCGGGAAGAATACTTAGTCACATTGATCGCGTCTCGTCGGGACCATGGCTAAACAAATGACAACATCTTTATTTCGAAATGAACTTGGACACAATATTTACAACCTCAATACGTTTTAAGACATTCAAATAAAAATGAAAATGTGTGTCAAACAATTTAACTTATACCAAAAAATAAACTCCCTGTCATAATATGGATGGAGGAAAATGGGGTTGAAATCAGTGAAGATCCTCAGAAATGAAATAATATTAGCGAAATTAAAAAAAAACCAGCGTAATGTGTGAAGTCACAACCATTAAAAATTTTTGTTCTACCAAGATTGCCGGCCGAAGTGGCCGCGCGGTTCTGGCGCTGCCGTCTGCAACCGCGAGACCGCTACGGTCGCAGGTTCGAATCCTGCCTCGGGCATGGATATGTGTGATGTCCTTAGATTAGTTAGGTTTAACTAGTTCTAAGTTCTAGGGGACTAATGACCTCAGCAGTTGAGTCCCATAGTGCTCAGAGAGATTTGAACCATTTTCTACCAACATTACGACCCTGATTTCGTGCTTTTCGCAGGCATGCACCTTAACCGTCGGACTATCTGAGTACCGGGTGATCAAAAAGTCAGTATAAATTTGAAAAAGTAATAAAGCACGGAATAATGTAGATAGAGAGGAAAAAATTGACACACGTGCTTGGAATGACGTGGGGTTTTAATAGAACAAAAAAAAAAAAATATTGCTGGTTTTGTAACGGCTACCGTGACGGGTGAGAGGTACGCCGATATGCTACAGAATCACATCATTCCCATGCTGGCTGATAAACACCTGCTGGAGCGTACGATGATTATGCAGGATGGTGCTGCACTCCATATTGCTAGACGCGTGAAAGTTCTCTTGCACGCGTCGTTTGGTGATGATCGTGTGCTCAGCCGCCACTTCCATCATGCTTGGCCTCCGAGGTCCCCAGACCTCAGTCAGTGCAATTATTGGCTCTGGGGTTACCTGAAGTCGCAAGTGTATCGTGATCGACCGACATCTCTAGGGATGTTGAAAGACAACATCCGACGCCAATGCCTCACCATAACTCCGGACATGCTTTACAGTGCTGTTCACAACATTATTTCTCGACTACAGGTATTGTTGAGGAATGATGGTGGACATATTGATCATTTCCTGTAAAGCACATCATCTTTGCTTTTTATTACTTTGTTATGCTAATTATTGCTATTCTGATCACGACATTTTTCGAACTTTTGTATTTTTTTGGTTCTAATAAAACCCCATGTCATTCCAAGCATGTGTGTCAATTTGTACCTCTCTATCTACATTATTCCGCGATTTATTCAGTTTTCAAATTTATACTGACTTTTTGATCACCCGGTATATTTACAGTCGTGAATCGATCTTAGATTGCCACCAACTTTTTTTACGTGAGATTTTCGAACAATACAGATAGGGATTGTCCAGTGGGGGATGTGGTTGTAGAATACCATTTTGAAACGGATTTCGAGGAGGATCGTGCCGTAAGCATTAAATTCGTAGGAATTAATTTAATGAAGCCAGCGGGATGAAATGAATAACAAGTAATATCAGCGAAAACATGCTCAGAAACTCTCTCTCTCTCTCCAACATTTAATGCGGGTGAGCGTCGGGTAGTATAGGAAACGTAAATATTTTCTAAATTATATTTTCTTTAGCTTGCATTGGGACATTTTTCACACTAAACCATTCTGTGACTCGTTGCTAAATTGGATTTTGAAACTCGACGTCATAACTTTAAATTTTCGCTGGTTTTTAAAAATATTCTTCCACTTTTTTCATGTTGGTCTTTTAAATTTTTGCACAGTTGTATCGGACATGAAATTGTTATGCGTAGAGAAGTCATATTTGTTAGGAAAAATTGTAATTTGATCATAAATGGTCATAATATTGAGCCTGTCCATCAGTTCACCTAGACTGTGGAATAATGACATTGATGAAATCTGCTGCTCGCTGCAAACTCGTGGATTCAGTTGTCCTTAGCCTTAGGTCTTCATGTCTTTACGTAGAATCACAGTAAAAATCTTTAGCTGCTTTCACTTTTTTCTTACTGAAACTTTGCTTTATTTTCAGGTGCTCTGAATATTTGTACTCTAGGTTTAAAAACTCGTCCTTACTGAACGGCGTATGCCGCTAACCAAATATTAACATGATCGCAGAATACTGTTTCCTGTTCGTCGATGAATGTCCTCTCGAAAAAAAAAAAATAAAAAAAATAAACTTTTATGAAACATGTTTCGTGCCCACTGTATTATAAGTTAATTCACTGTAGAAAAGAGACTTTTCTAATACGAATTTTAAAGGAAATAACTCTCCTCGTACTTTCAAAGTGATACTTCAGCATGCTTAACTGCACAATAGCAACTGATTCCTGGCGGAATCGTTGACAAAGCAATTCTCAATTCTTCATCGATGTATCTGAGTCCCCCCCCCCCTCTCTCTCTCTCTCTCTCTCTCTCTCTCTCTCTCTCTCTCTCTCTCTCTCATTTTGACATTTCAGTTTGGGTCAACGCCGAGAAGCCCATTTCACACAAATATGTTACTGAATGAAAATGGTATACGGTCGCAGGTTCGAATCCTGCCTCGGGCATGGATGTGTGTGATGTCCTTAGGTTAGTTAGGTTTTAGTAGTTCTAAATTGTAGGGGACTGATGACCACAGATGTTAAGTCCCATAGTGCTCAGAGCCATTTGAAAATGGTAACAGCACATTAATTGCCAATTGGGAGGTAGCCCGTATTCACTGCTTATTGACATCAAAAATGCATCCAGAGGCACGTAGAAAAATTTTTATTTCAGTATTTTGCCTGCTTTCAAATCTGCTCGTTCCTATTTTAAGCCTAAACTTTAATTTACGAAAAATGTTTCGAATCCACGAGTGGATCGCGAACCTTGTCAAAATTTTCAGAACTCTCTCCAAAATATTTTTTGAAATTCTGCTCCAAGAAAAGAACGTGCTCTTTAATTAAGCCCATCAACATCTTGTTACGGTCAGTATGGGGTCATACATTTAGGAACATATCACGTGACCCATTTTCAATTGCCTGTATCCACAAATTTAACTTTTTAATAAATCCTTGAATATTAACCATACTAGTTAGAATATTTTCGTTTTCGTTTTCATTTGCATTTTTCTCCTTAATTTAGTTAAGTGCACTAAAATACCCGAAAGACACGTCATCTTAGATACTCATCCATTGTCAGCAAATAAATCCATATACTTATGACCCTCAACAGCCAAAAATGCAAGTGCCTCCTCGCCTCTAAGCTCAAATGATTGCATTAACATTTTACCTCGAGTTAACAATCGTACTTCTGTACACAGAAATGTAGTGTGCTGTGATCCAAATTCTTCACACGACAAGTTAAAATGGCGCATATGTAGGCACCGCAGTTCGATGAAGCTGATGTCTTTTACTACTTCGTCCTCCACAATTTTCAGTGGATATTGCAAGGCGGACTAACAGAGGCTTCGCTGTGAATGAGACAATGGTCGGTTTATAAGTTAGGATTTACTCCGCGTACTTTACTCACGAATCATTTCAACTGGCGTGTCATAGAAGTAGCTCCATTGGTGTAAACACTAGCACGTTAGTTCATCCGGACCAAATATTCGTTAGCTATACGAAATATCTCTTCACTGGTTGCTCGTTTGGATATTTCTTTGGAAAAAAAAATTATTTGCAATTACATCCCCATTAACATACCTCAAATAGGAAAGAAGTTCAGCGTGACCGCCAGTGTTGATGGACTTGAAATCAGAAATGAGAACTTACGACTGGTGTTTATTCTCTCCTTCAAAATGTCTTTGATGTCACTGGACATGTCGCTAACACGGCTGCTGATTGTGTAAGCAGAGAGAGGAATTTTTGAAATTTTAGTTACAGCTTCTGAACCAACGATTATTTTTACCATTTCTTTACGCACGGGCATTGAGAACCTTTCTGGTATTGTGTGTTTTATTTTTATCTTTACGATAAGTTAGGCTGCCTTACAGCCACCTTCCTGTACTTTGTACGAAACACGTCCCGATGTAATCGTGAGCTTCACTTATTTCTTATTTTGTTCCGACACAACAACCGTCTAAAGTAATTCACGTCTTCACTATAGAGAGGAATGTTTTGTTGACAGATGTAGTTTCAATTTTGTGGGCATTGCTGCATTTTTTTACCACACACAACTCACTCGGGGATCTGGGCATGCTGTGTCACTACACAAAACAGTAAGATAAATAATTAAGATGATAATTATCATGTAGCCCTTTACCTACGTTCGGTTTCTTTTTTTTCGGGCCGGAGGGTTCCACTACTTGCACTCAAGGTCAGACCATTCCGTACAATGAACTAATCCATGCCGGAAAAAAATAGTTTACTAACACTGTGACAGAAAATACTGATGTAGCAATCACAATATTCGCACTATTGCAGAGCACAGTTGTGATAAAACTGAACTGAAATACTCAAACAATGGAAAATCTAGGATGTAATAATAACAGTATTGTTGAATTGACACACTACGTTGTTGTCTGACAGTCTATGGGTCCTTTGGCGGCGAAAGAGCAATAAAGTTTCAGAAACGGCTACCAACTGGGAAAAAATGTGAAAAAATGGAATAAAAATAATAAAAGGGGGTCTTTTTTGTCAATCCCCAGAATTTTAGGGAAAAGAACGTACAGCCAGCCGCACATAAAGATGCGCGTGCAGTGGTGCGGGCGAGAGTACAATTGCTCAAGGAAAGCAAAGTAAAACAACTATATCGAGTAAATACATAAAATTTATTTTCAGTAAGAATATCACTTTTATCAGCATGCGTTAAATAATTAAAGAATGAACAAGCACCTTAAAATCGAAGGAAATGAATTACATTTCATTTATTTGAAAGAGTAATAATTCGTGGTATGTCTAAAATCGAACTCCCTTAATTTCTAGAATACATGAAGTGTCTGAGATACTGCAGCAACTCCGTGTAGGTAAAAGGACAGGAGATTTGCAAGATGTGGTGCTCACCATTTGTTTCTACATCTAACCGTGGTTAAAGAAGGAATGCTGGCTTAACAACATCTACCAACCAAGGCAGCAGAAATTACAACTATGCTGACTCATAACATGCCAATACATAAACATAAGGTAGCGGGAAGCAGCAATTCCTCAGATGTTCTAGCCACAGTATCACAATAAAGGATCACCAACAAGAACATGGCGACCAGACATCTGTCATTCAAAACACGCCACTAAGACCAGACTAGCATAAAGCTGCACGTGTGATTCAATGCCTTCAATGAGCTGCAAAGCTGCCCCCTTGTGGGACGCCAGAGAACACTTCACTAAGAAACGAAGACCAGAAAAATTCGGTGATTTAGTTGCACTGTATCTAATTGGGTGATATTTTCATCTAGCAACAGAAAGGCATTTTCAGAACTTAAAATTAAAGGAATAACTATATTTAACGACCATTCATTTGGTAAAGTCGTAAACTGGAAATTCTGTGTGGAAATTTTGCCAGAATGCGGGGAACCGTTGTGCACCCAAGAGATTGTGGAATGTTTAACAGCAATCCTATACAGAAAATCAAAAGCAACATTAATATTCTCTAAGGCTCTCAGCTAGAAGAATTGCAAAAATAGGAAGAACTAATTGTTAAGAGGATGAAAGCGATAGTTTACTTGAAAATAATTAGAATTCGAGAACATACCTTCTCTGCTTCTGTCAGATTTCTGGGTGGAGAAAGAATTAGACGATTTCGATGTAGATTTAAATTACAAGTTAAAAATTAAGGTGGATATTATTAAAAGTACACGAAAAAAAAGTAAAGAAATAAGGGAGAGGAAGGAGTGAGGCTTAGGAATGGGGAATCGAGTGGGGGAAGGCAGAAGAGGATGGGGAAGGGGGAGTGTTGGCTAGGTGACTATAGATAACAGTAACGCTGAAAGTATAAGTCATGAGGTCAAATGTGATCAGAATGCCTTTTGTCCTCCTACTGACGACGTTTTAATCAAATTCACATATGCTGAAATTTCCCATATTACATGAACTTAAAAAAATTGCCGCATTGTTTACTCTCTACAATATTTTCTGGGCTTTTCTTACTAACTGTATGCCAGCCGGAGTGGCCGAGTGGGTCTAGGGCTACAGTCTGGAACCGCACGACCGCTACGGTCGCAGGTTTGAATCCTGCTTGGGGTATGGATGTGTGTGATGTCCTTAGGTTAGTTAGGTTTAAGTAGTTCTAGTTCTAGGGGACTGATGACCTCAGAAGTTAAGTCCCATAGTGCTCAGAGCCATTTGAACCATTTTGCTAACTTTGTAATGTGATTATTTCCTTAACACATCAGCATTCTATTCTATCCTTTTCCATAGTGAAAACTAAGGGTTTCTGTGAGAGGTCCAGCATAATTTGGAAGCGATGTTCTCTGAGAACACTCTTATTAACTTTTACTGTTTCTGAAAAACTTCTTGTTTTTGACTCAATGAATGACTTACGCAAGGGATTTCCGCTGAATATCAACTGCCTTTTATGCCTACAAGACCACCTCTTTTTGCCCATAAGTCACCTTTCGCGCACATTTTAATTCACTACCGATTTCTTGCTAAGATAAATACTGTAAAGTTGTCACCATCTGTTGAAGGTGAATACAGAGTTCATCAATCCTCTGTCTTCATTCGATTCTTTCCAGAGATAAACTTCACAAGTATCACTGCAATACTGTGTGTCTGATACGAAATTGACGCCCACGGTATCCAACAGAAGTTTTTCTTTACACACCATCACAGCGAGTGTGGAGTTCGTTTTGTGAAAGTAAACCCTCATAGATTGTACTTAAAGAAGACATAACTGTCTATGCTGCTCTTTTTGAGTATTCAATCCTGTTGCCAATACCCACAAGAAATTAAACTATATATGAAGATAGTAACTGTTTTCGAAAGAACAGATACCATTGATGACCGTGCAGCTTCTCTAGAATAAATGATAATTAATTGAAAACCTCAGCTGCCGACATGTGTTGTTGATGTGGACAGCTGAAAGTGTGTGCCCCGACCGGGACTCGAACCCGGGATCTCCTGCATACATGGCAGACGCTCTGTCCATCTGGGCCACCGAGGACACAGATGAATAGCGCCACTACAGGGACTTATCCCTTGCACGCTTCCCGTGAGACCCACATTCCCAACTGTCCACAATCTACATACGTAATGTTCCTAATAAATACTTTGCCCTTCCACTCATCACTAGCGCCCACCAAGGTGACGATTCCCGTAATAGTTCGGGCAACCTGTGCCCATTCGCACAGACGAAGGTCAGGTGGATAAAGCGTCTGCCATGTAAGCAGGAGATCCCGGGTTCGAGTCCCGGTCGGGACAGACATTTTCAACGGTCCCCATTGAAGTATGTCAACAACACCTGTCGGCAGCTGAGGGTTTCAATTAATTATCATTTAAATTTTGTCTGAACAGGCCTCGGAATACCCACTGGTACCGGCCAACCACCGTGTCTTCTTCAGCGATAGGCATCTTTGGATGCGGATATGGAGGAGTAAATGGTCGGCACATTGGTCTCCCGGGCATCGTCAGTTTTGGTGACCGGGGCCACTACTCAATCAAGCAGCTGCTCAACTGGCCAGGTGCTGAATGGACCCCACTTGCGACTAGAGCTCGACGGATCCGGACGCTCACAAACACGAGTGCCACTCCAGTCTGACAGCGCTGAACTTTGGTGATCTGAAGGGAAACAGTGTTACAACTGCTGTAAGACTGCTGCCGCTTGTATCCATACATGCCATTAAATTGTGTGAGGTGGGAGAAACAATAATACAATTTGTACGAAAAATGTAGTTATTAGATTGTTGCCGTAAAAACTGAAAAAACAGCCCTTGCAGCAGCTATTACCTTTCTCGCCTGGTCATACCGATGAACGGTTGCCAGCCTGTACGGTGTCTCAGGCATGAAGGCGAAACAGATGATGAAGATGGCTGCAGGGGCGATGTTCACGTACAGCACGGTATAGTAAGGCAGGACGGCGCCGGTGACGTAAGCGAACAGCAGGCCGCTGTTGCACAGCAGGGGCAGCAGGCAGCCCAACCTGCCCCGCACCTCGTCGCTGGTCGTCTCGCTGACGTACAGCGTCGTCAGCATCAGCGACCCGGCGCTCTGCGCACCGGCCAGCACCCTGCAGGCAGAGGTGCAAGATACTGACGACACAGACACACAACCGTACGGATTTAAAACTAAAACTCCGGTGACAGATGTAATGGGATAGCGATACGGGCATATGCAGACTGGGGTTGTGTTGCGTACACGAAGTATAGAAAAGGCACTGCGTTACCGGAGTCATTTGTACTCAGGTGATTCATATAAAAGCCGGCCGAAATGGCCGTGCGGTTAAAGGCGCTGCAGTCTGGAACCGCAAGACCACTACGGTCGCAGGTTCGAATCCTGCCTCGGGCATGGATGTTTGTGATGTCCTTAGGTTGGTTAGGTTTAAGTAGTTCTAAGTTCTAGGGGACTGATTACCTAAGATATTTAGTCCCACAGTGCTCAGAGCCATTTCAATTTTGAACGTGGAACGGTAGCTGGAGCTAGACGCATGGGATTTTCCATTTTGGAAATCTGTAGGGAATTCAGTATTCCACAGTGTGAAGAGAGCGCCAAGAAAACAAATTTCAGGTATTGCCTATCACCACAAACAACATAGCCACAGGCAACACAGTGACCGACGGCCTTAACTACTGAGAGCAGCGACGTCTGCGTAGAGTTGTCATTGTTAACAGACAAGCAGCGCTGCATGAAAGAACCACAGAAATCAGTGTGGGACCTACGACGATCTTAGGAGCTAGGACAGTGCGGCGAAATTTGGCGTCAATGGGCTATGTCAGCAGACGAACGCCGCTAGCGTCTTTGCTAACAGTACGACATCGCCCACAGCATCTCTCCTTGGTCCATGACCATATCGGTTGG
Source organism: Schistocerca americana (assembly GCF_021461395.2). Classification (NCBI taxonomy): domain Eukaryota; kingdom Metazoa; phylum Arthropoda; class Insecta; order Orthoptera; family Acrididae; genus Schistocerca; species Schistocerca americana. The sequence goes on along the minus strand of NC_060124.1, from coordinate 485,926,732 downwards.
ACCCTAGGCGACTGGAGAACCGCGGCCTCATCAGATGAGTCCCGATATCAGTTGGTAACAGCTGTTGGTAGGGTTCGAGTGTGGCACAGTCCCAACGGGGTTGAGTTTACGTGGAATGGACTGGGTCCTCTGGTCCAACTGAATCCATCATTGACTGGAAATGGTTATGTTTGGCTACTTGGACATCATTTGCAGACCTTCATCGATTTCATGTTCCCAAACAACGATGGAATTTTTATGGATGACAATTGGCTGTATCACCAGGTCACAATTCGCGACTGGTTCGAAGAACATTCTGGACAATACAAGCGAATGTTTTGGCCTCGCTGATCCCCCGACATGAATTCCATTGAACCGTTAATTGGAAGGCCAGATCGTGTACAAATCCTGTACCGGCAACACTTCCGTAAGGGTGAACGGCTCTTGAGGCAGTGCGACTTAATACATCTGGAGAGGACGTCCAACGATGTGTTGAGTCCACGCTATGTCGAGATGGTGCACTACACTGGCCAAAAGGAGTTCCGACACGACATTACGAGGTATCCCATTACATTTGTCACCTCACTGTAAGCACTCCTTCGGAACTGTGGCATGGAATTTCAGGAGCTGTGGATGTGAGCTCAGTGACCACAATACTGGTGACGTCCTTAAAAGGAAACATTGGTTGTTTTGGAGCTCTGTAAGAAACGTAAACCTAGTACCAGGCGGTCAAATGATCGTCTGCTGCTGAATTAAGTCATCGCAGTTATGTGGTTTACACATGGCAGTCGGTTTAATAGAATTGGTGCAGTAAGGTGGGTCGACGTGGAGAAGAAACAGACTGGCAGAAAAGAGCCAGTCTGGCTTGGTGTGCTCATGACCAAACAGTGATTTAAGTTTCCAGAATGAGATTTTCACTCTGCAGCGGAGTGTGCGCTGATATGAAACTTCCTGGCAGATTAAAACTGTGTGCCCGACTGAGACTCGAACTCGGGACCTTTGCCTTTCGCGGGCATGTGTTCTACCATCTGAGCTACCGCAGCACGACTCAAGCCCGGTACTCACAGCTTTACTCCTTTGTCTCAGGAGTGCTAGTTCTGCATGGTTCGCAGAAGAGCTTCTGTAAAGTTTGGAAGATAGGAGACAGGATACTGGCAGAAGTAAAGCTGTGAGTACCGGGCGTGAGTCGTGCTTCGGTAGCTCACATGGTAGAGCACTTGCCCGCCAAAGGCAAAGGTCCCGAGTTCGAGTCTCGGTCGGGCACACAGTTTTAATCTGCCAGGAAGTTTCAGTGATTTAAGTTGCCTGGCTGTTCGGTGGAAACAAGATTACGGACTTTCATCGCGAATTCTTAGGCTGAATATCTATTACGCTCACAAACTAATGCTTTTGCGAGCTATCACTATATTTTGTATTGTATGGCTTATTACACAGACACCAATTGTAACAAGACTACAGAGGAGTCATATACCTTTTGGGTCAAACTGAAACAGGGGTTACTGGGGTCACAAACGATTATATTGAGATAGAAACTCAATGGTCGGAAATGCATATTTATCGTGTTATAGACATACACAGCATAACAACAAAGTAGCTCCTCCTAACCATTGAAAGTAAAGACTGCCAGTCTCTATGCATGTATTGTAAAGGCGCAAGTAGATCCTCGGTGTCTGTTGTAGACTGGAACAAGTAGCGGACGACCAGATTTAGCTCGTAGCTCGTGTGTCATGTAACGTCAACACGTATCGCAGTGCTGCATTAACCTGTGCCACATGCAAAATGGCTCTAAGCACTATAGGACTTAACATCTGAGGTCATTAGACCCATAGACGTAGAACTACTTAAACCTAACTAACCTGAGGACGTCAGACACATTGATGCACGAGGCAGGATTCGAACCTGCGACCGTAACAGCCGCTTGGTTCCGGACTGAAGTGCCTAGAACCGCTTGGCCACAGCGGCCGGCACGCCACGTGCACACCACTATCCCTGATGTCAGTTGTCCAATGCATATGACAGCTTGTGTGTTTTCATGGTGAGCTGCGTTTCTGTGTACAGTGCATGATGCAGAGTCAAAGATGGAAAACTACTCGTCGCGAGAGTTGGCAGACATGCATTTAGTGTATGGTGAGGCAGGATGTGGTGCCAGTAAAGAAGCACAAAAGTGCAAAGAACGCTTTCCCAACGGGTGTCATCTTAACTGGATACCAACTTACGTGAGAAACAGTTCACGCCGCAGAGATTCAAAATGGTTCAAATGGCTCTAAGCACTATGGGACTTAACATCTGAGGTGATTAGACCCATAGACTTAATACTACTTAAACCCAGCTAACCTAAGGACATCTCACACATCCATGCCCGAAGCAGGATTCGAACCTGCGACCGGGGCGCTCGCGCGGTTCCGGACTGAATCGCCTAGAACAGCTCGACCACACTGGCCGGCACGCCGCAGAGCGCCGGCCAAGGTTCCCGCCAAAGAAATGTCGGAACACCAGACTTCGAAGAGGGGGGTTTGAGTCGCCTGGCCACTCAGAAACAAGCACCCGTCAACTTTCCAGCGAAATGCATCTACATCTACATCTACATTTATACTCCGCAAGCCACCCAACGGTGTGTGACGGAGGGCACTTTACGTGCCACTGTCATTACCTCCCTTTCCTGTTCCAGTCGCGTATGGTTCGCGGGAAGAACGACTGTCTGAAAGCCTCCGTGCGCGCTCTAATCTCTCTAATTTTACATTCGTGATCTCCTCGGGAGGTATAAGTAGGGGGAAGCAATATATTCGATACCTCATCCAGAAACGCACCCTCTCGAAACCTAGCGAGCAAGCTACACCGCGATGCAGAGCGGCTCTCTTGCAGAGTCTGCCACTTGAGTTTATTAAACATCTCCGTAACGCTATCACGGTTACCAAATAACTCTGTGACGAAACGCGCCGCTCTTCTTTGGATCTTCTCTATCTCCTCCGTCAGACCGATCTGGTACGGATCCCACACTGATGAGCAATACTCAAGTATAGGTCGAACGAGTGTTTTGTAAGCCACCTCTTTTGTTGATGGACTACATTTTCTAAGCACTCTCCCAATGAATCTCAACCTGGTACCCGCCTTACCAACAATTAATTTTATATGATCATTCCACTTCAATTCGTTCCGCACGCATACTCCCAGATATTTTACAGAAGTAACTGCTACCAGTGTTTGTTCCGCTATCATGTAATCATACAATAAAGGATCCTTCTTTCTATGTATTCGCAATACATTACATTTGTCTATGTTAAGGGTCAGTTGCCACTCCCTGCACCAAGTGCCTATCCGCTGCAGATCTTCCTGCATTTCGCTACAATTTTCTAATGCTGCAACTTCTCTGTATACTACAGCATCATCCGCGAAAAGCCGCATGCAAACTTTGGTGGACGAGGTATTAGTCTCGTATGGTAAAGAACGTTTGCAAGCACTGGGACCAACGGATTTTGAGCCTCACGTTCCCATCTGTCAAGCGATTATCCTCCGCAGTGCCGTAATGCCTAACTTCGTACAGTTTGTATTGTTCAAGAGTGAGGCCTCATTCAACATTGATGGTGTTTTCAACAGCCGCATCAGCCATGCCTGGAGTGAGGATAATCCCCACGCCACCCTCGTCGGTGGCCACCAGCAATGATTTTCTGTCAACGTTTGGGCCGGCCTTCTCAAAGATCACCTAATTTCGCCTTATTGGCTGCTATTTAGGAAGCAATAGGTTGCAGAATGTTCTTTATTAACTTAAGAAGGAAGCGTTTCGACTGGATAGGGTATTATCAGGTTATCTGAAAATATAAGTGGCGACTATATTACAACTGCGGCGTCGGCCGTGTGGGGTAGCCGCGCGGTCAGGGGCGCCTTGTCACGGTCCGCGCTGATACCCCTGTCTGAGGTTCGAATCTTCCCTCCGGCAAGGGTGTGTGCGTTGTCCAAAGCGTAAGTTAGTTTAAGTTAGATTAAGTAGTTTGAAAGCTTAGGGACCGATGACCTAAGCAGTTTGGTCCCATAAGATCTTTCTACAAATTACTCCGGCGCGTCCATACTCTGGACTACTATAAAAGCGAAATAACCTTCAAAACCCGACTGAATAAAATTATGCAGAGAAACGTAATGTACCGGGTGATGAAAAAGTCAGTATAAATTTGAAAACTTAACAAACCACGGAATAATGTAGATAGAGAGGTAAAAATTGACAAATATGCTTGAAATGACATGGGGTTTCATTAGAACAAAAAAAAAAAAAAAACAAAGTTCACAAAATGTCCGACAGATGGCGCTGGATAGCAAAACGTCAGTGACTGCGCATGACAATCGTGTATAAAAGGAGCTGTAAAGAGAGAGATAATCTCCCCCCTCCTTCCTCCCCTCTATCCCGGGCTTCCCCACCCCCTTCCTCCCTCCCCCTCTCTCCACTGCTCATGGCATCTCTGCTCTCCCCTCTCCCCTTCCTCCTCCTCCACCTCCTCTCTTGGCAGGTCCCCAGACTCGTACACGCTCAGTGGACATTCGCGCGCCGGAGATCATCGCCGTCAGTGTTTCGTGTGTGTGCTTTCGTTTGTGTGTAGTGTTGTTCGCTGTCACGCCACCACCGTTCACGTGCCGTCGCCATCATCCATGTTATGTGCACCGTGTCGCCTCGTGTTAGTGATGTTTCTCGTCCAGCGTGAACGGCTCCATGTTTTTTCGATTTTTACTGTCTACATTTTTTGCCCACCGTTTTTACTGTCTACTCTGTGCCACCTTTATGTACTACTTGTTGTCAAACTCAAGGCTGAAGAGCGGCGTATTGTGCTGCTGACAGCCCGCCTTTGTATAAGGTGTTTAAAATCACAATGAAGGAAAAAAAAAGAGAGATAATCAGATGCGCCAGCAGTCGCAGCATGTTGACGTTACCTGAAAAGGCGCTTTTAGTGAAGCTGTATTATCAGAATGGGGAATGTGCTAGTTCAGCGTTACGATCCTATCGTCATAGAAAGGGGATACGAACGGGTAAAGGTCCGTTGACAAATGCAGTTGTGGCGAGAATGATTTCGAAGTTCGAAGCCACGGGTTGTTTCGACGATAGACCCCGTAGTGGCCGACTGAGCACAAGGCGTAATGCTGCTGAGACAGTTCAGGAAGAAATGGGGACTGTAGCGGGTTCGTCTATGCACGGGGAATTCAGCGGTCGTGCAGTAGAACGTCGCACCGGCATTCCATACACTACCGTTTGGTTGGCACTGAAGCGTACCCTCCGATGCTATCCGTACAAAATCCATCGGCATTATGAACTGTTACCTGGCGATTTAGTGAAGCGGAGGGCATATACGGTGTGGACGTTTCAAAACATGGCGAAAGATGACGATTGGTTGAGTAACGTGTTGTGGACCGATGAAGCTCATTTCACGCTGCGAGGGTCTGTCAACGCCCACAACTGCAAAATTTGGGCTGCCGAGAATCCTAGAACTGTCTTGGAAACTCCATTGCACGACGAGAAAGTCACGGTATGGGTTGGATTTACCACATCTATCGTTATCGTGCCTTTTTTCTTCGAGGAAATACGCGATTCTGGTTTTGTAACTGCTACCGTGACGGGTGAGAGGTACGCCGATATGCTACAGAATCGCATCATTCCCAGCCTGGCTGATAAACACCTGCTGGAACGTACGATGATTATGCAGGATGGCGCTCCACCCCATATTGCTAGACGCGTGAAAGATCTCTTGCGCGCGTCGTTTGGTGATGATCGTGTGCTGAGCCGCCACTTTCGTCATGCCTCCCAGGTCTCCAGACCTCAGACCGTGCGATTATTGGCTTTGGGGTTACCTGAAGTCGCAAGTGTATCGTGATCGACCTACATCTCTAGAGATGCTGAAAGACAACATCCGACGCCAATGCCTCACCATAACTCCGGACATGCTTTACAGTGCTGTTCACAACATTATTTCTCGACTACTGCTATTGTTGAGGAATGATGGTGGACATATTGAGCATTTCCTGTAAAGAACATCATCTTTGCTTTATCTTACTTTGTTATACTAATTATTGCTATTCTGACCAGCTGAAGTGTCATCTGTCGGACATTTTTTGAACTTTTGTATTTTTTTTGGTTCTAATAAAACCCCATGTCATTCCAAGCATGTGTGTCAATTTGTATCTCTCTATCTACATTATTCCGTGATTTATTCAGTTTTCAAATTTATACTGACTTTTTGATCACCCGGTAAATCACGTTGAAAATCAGAAATTGTCTGCCAAACAGCATCTGTCAAGAAGGCATGATACAGCAAAAAACATACTACACGACAACCTATATGGAAAACATTCAAAGTCAATGAAGTAAAATCATCGGGATCAGACATTTGTAGAGATCGAAGGAGGAACTGAAAGTGCGTGTTACGAGGTGCATTCAAGTTATAAGGCCTCCGATTTTTTTTGTAATTAACTACTCACGCGAAATCGATGAAACTGGCGTTACTTCTCGACGTAATCGCCCTGCAGACGTACACATTTTTCACAACGCTGACGCCATGATTCCATGGCAGTGGCGAAGGCTTCTTTAGGAGTCTGTTTTGACCACTGGAAAATCGCTGAGGCAATAGCAGCACAGCTGGTGAATGTGCGGCCACGGAGAGTTTCTTTCATTGTTGGAAAAAGCCAAAAGTCACTAGGAGCCAGGTCAGGTGAGTAGGGCACATGAGGAATCACTTCAAAGTTGTTATCACGAAGAAACTGTTGCGTAACGTTAGCTCGATGTGTGGGTGCGTTGTCTTGGTGAAACAGCACACGCGCAGCCCTTCCCGGACGTTTTTGTTGCAGTGCAGGAAGAAATTTGTTCTTCAAAACATTTTCGTAGGATGCACCTGTTACCGTAGTGCCCTTTCGAAAGCAATGGGTAAGGATTACGCCCTCGCTGTCCCAGAACATGGACACCATCATTTTTTCAGCACTTTCGGTTACCCGAAATTTTTTTGGTGGCGGTGAATCTGTGTGCTTCCATTGAGCTGACTGGCGCTTTGTTTCTAGATTGAAAAATGGCATCCACGTCTCATCCATTGTCACAACCGACGAAAAGAACGTCCTATTCATGCTGTCGTTGCGCGTCAACATTGCTTGGCAACATGCCACACGGGCAGCCTTGTGGTCGTCCGTCAGCATTCGTGACACCCACCTGGATGACACTTTTCGCATTTTCAGGTCGTCATGCAGGATTGTGTGCACAGAACCCACAGAAATGCCAACTCTGGAGGCGATCTGTTCAACAGTAGTTCGGCGATCCCCCAAAACAATTCTCTCCACTTTCTCGATCATGTCGTCAGACCGGCTTGTGCGAGCCCAAGGTTGTTTCGGTTTGTTGTCACACGATGTTCTGCCTTCATTAAACTGACGCACCCACGAACGCACTTTCGACACATCCATAACTCCATCACCACATGTCTCCTTCAACTGTCGATGAATTTCAATTGGTTTCACACCACGCAAATTCAGAAAACGAATGGTTGCACGCTGTTCGAGTAAGGAAAACGTCGCCATTTTAAGTATTTAAAACAGTTCTCATTCTCGCCGCTGGCGGTAAAATTCTATCTGCCATACGGTGCTGCCATCTCTGGGACGTATTGACAATGAACGCGTCCTCGTTTTAAAACAATTTGCATGTTTCTTTCTCTTTCCAGTCCGGAGAAAAAAAATCGGAGGCCTTAGAACTTGAATGCACCTCGTACCTTATGGAGGTGACAACATGCATAGCAGCGCAGAACAGGACCTCACGCGCAAGCCGTAAACAGCCGTACACTACAACGGTCCCAGAGGCCCGTTCGTATTCACATAGAGTGTTGATTCGTAAAAGACGGAAAGCCAGTGTATCGTCTTTTTAACACCGGCAGTCATCTGGCGACGGATAGACGTGCTGCAAGCATACAATAAGGGAAAGCCGTCTCATGGTGCCCTGTCACTATGCTCGGAAACGAAAGAACCAGAGCAGAACAAATATAAAAATCTCTGGACTTAGGCCTGAAGCTATCTGGCGCTTTTTGAACCTCGTATAACCCATTGCGAGGCATAGGTTTGAAAATTTGCTCAAAGGTGGCTGCACCCTACCTCTGTTAAGATACGAAAGATTGGCCCCCTGCCGGCGGAGTGGCCGAGCGGTTAAAGGCGCTTCAGTCTGGAACCGCACGACAGCAACGGTCGCAGGTTCGAATCCTGCCTCGGGCATGGATGTGTGTGATGTCCTTAAGTTAGTTAGGTTTAAGTAGTGCTAAGTTCTAGGGGACTTATGACCACAGCAGTTGAGTCCCATAGTGCTCAGAGCCATTTTTGATTGGCCCCCTGCGACTTCACGCTCGGGGTCAGCGACGCTTCAAACTGTGAGTTGTGGATACAGGCGAAAATCAGGTCACAGGTCAGTTCATGTAAAGTGTAAGGTGGGGTAATGATAGCACGTTGGCACTAAATTTCACCAGAATTTTGCCCAACACCATCATGGACGTGTCACTCGATGTTACGATCGCCTCACACGCTGTTATCCACATTTCAATCCTTGTTTTGACGCCTCTGCGATGGAGGTCAGAATGTGCCGAGGTGGACGAGGAAAATATTTCAGATTCGCCGCAGCTCATAATCGAAACTAAATGGTCATAAAGGGTGGCACAAAGGACGTCAATGAAACTACCCTTCCCTTGAGGCAATGATTCCCACCCTTTTTGCATTTTCGTCGTGTGACAACCTTGACAACCTTTGACATTACTGACACCACCCGGACGATTGAAACGTTCTCTAAGGACATCGTGAAGCAGTAACCCCATTGAACGTGATCGCATCCCTTTGTGGCGCAGTGAGACCTCAGTTTTTGATCTGGTGTACAGGATGGAACTACTAGGGACCTTTGAAACCCATTCGACGAAATGTGAGCTCGACCCGAAGCAACGAAGGTTACCTATATTTTTACAGCCCTCCTGTTTCGTGCTTTCCTGTAAAATGACCGTAGGTGGGTGTGACTGTGACACATGCGTAAATAAAAAGGCAAACGGTGATCCATCTAAGAAATACCCCCCCCCCCCACCCAGACCCCACCCCAAGATGGAAACACTCTCGGTGCAAACCATTCGCCTTTGCTGACCACTTTAAAAATATACCTGTATGGAAACAACCCATGACGAAGTCCTACGGGCTCACAGATAGGCAGTCCCTTCGATAACCCTCCGTTATGGGTGGTTTATTAGCAGGCATACCAGCAGTAGCGTAGCCCGTCCGCAAGCGCCTAAGACTCTAGTCAAGGACTCTCTTCATACAGGTACACTTTTAAGGTGCTCAACAAGGTGGGCAGATGGCACCGAGGGTGGTGTTAAATTGGGAGGAGTGGGGGGGGGGGGGAGGGGAGCTTAGAACAATCCTTTTATATTTTTATTCACACAGGCGTCAACGTATCAACATCCCACCCTTCTATGATCAACACAACAGAAGGGAGCGACATAGGAGAGCAGTAGAAGCGTAAGCAACCTTTGCTGCTACGCATCCGTTCAAATTTCATCGACTGGTTTTTGAATAGTCGGTATTGGTTTCACCCTGTACACCGCAGCAAACATTATGGTTGCACTGCATTCCGAAGGGGTGCGACCACGTTCAGTGGGGATCCTAGCCTACGATCTCCTTTGAAACCGGTTGAACCATACGGGACGTATCAGTAGAGTCAAAGATCGTCATGGACGGCGTCCTGCTTTCATCACGCTGGGAAATTTTGTTTGCGACTGGGAGATGTGGGGCAATTCTAAGGCTATCTCGTGTCGATTTCTAGCGGCGGTGTGTTTCAAATATTTTCACCGGTCGCCCATAAGAAAATCGCATGATTCCAACGCTCGGCGTTGCGGTTCTGACTATCTCAGAGGCGTCAAAACAAGGGGTGAAATGGGGGGAAAACTGGGTGTGACGACATACCCATTGCATGACACATCCACGGTGGCGTTGGGTATTATTGTGGCGAAATTTGGTGCCAATGTGACAGCACATGAACTTCTGGCCTTTTTTAGCATGTATTGACACTTTGCTGTTTGAAATATCACCAAGCCCGAGGGTGACGTCGCAAAGCTCCACGCTTTGGCACCATTGCAAACGAACGTTCTAGGCCAACTTCAAATTCATATGTCGCAGTGGGACAATTATGAGCTTTCGAACAAGCGATACTTCAGCTGTGGCGCGCGGTGTATTCTAATTAGTTCCCTTGTGTTGGTTGTACGGAACAACGTGCTTACGTTATCGAGGTTGCCCGCTTTGCTCAGTGGCTGTCACGAGAAAAATCGAATGAGTGCACTAGGTTAAGAATTAGCTTGTGTGTAGCTTGCAGAGGGAGCGTACTAACTTCCAACCACTTGTTTGATTCATACTGACAACTGATGCGAGATACGTCTAGGACTTCAACATATGTGAACATGAAGAAACAACTCAACCATTTTCGAGAAAATCGAATTTCAAATTTTAGATATGCTCATATACTTTGTATAGCAGGTAATAGATAATATCTGTAAGAACAAAGAGGGAATAAGAAGGAAGTGCACTGATTAAAAAAAAGATGTAGGACAGGGATGTAGTCTTTTGCCCCTACTGTTCAATCTATACATCGAGGAAATAATGACGGAAATAAAAGAAAGGTTCGAGTGTGAAATTAAATTTCAGGGTGAAAGGATATCAGTGATAAGGTTCGCTGATGACATTACTATCCTTACTGAAAGTCAAGAAGAATTACCAGTTGAGCTGAGTGAACAGAGTACGGAATACGGATTGAGAATAAATCGAAGAAAGGCGAAAGTAATGAGAAGCAGCATAAATAAGAACAGCGAGAAGCATAATATCAGAATCAGTGAGGCAGAAAAATAACACGTAATGGACGGAGAAAGGAGGACATAAGAAGAAAATTAGCACAGGCAAAAACGGCATTCTTGGCGAAGAGAAGTCTGCTAGTATCATAGACAGGGCTTAGTCTAGGGAAGAAATTTTCGAAATTCTGTGTTTGGAGCACAGCATTGTATGGAAATGAAACATGTACTTTAGAGAACCGGACCAGAAGAGAATCGAAGCATTTGAGATAGTGCTACAGAAGAGTGCTGAAAATTAGGTGGACTTATAAGGCACTGAGGAGGCGGTCCACAGAATCGGCGAGGAAAGGAATGTATGGAAAAACACTGTCAAGAAGAGAGGACCGGATGATGGCATATGTGTTACGATATCTGGGAATAACTTCCATGGTACACAAAGCTGTAGAGGGTAAAAACTGTTGAGGAAGACAGAGGATGGAATACATCCACCAAATAACTGAAGAGGTAGGTTGAACGTGCTCGTTTAGTATTTTCATAATCTTTATTCGGGAAAAAGGACAAAAAATTGTTTAGTAAGGAAATGAGAAATAAAAAGTAGGAAACAGGACAACTTTGAATAGCCATTTTACTCATGTTGATGTCCCTACAGTTGTGAAAATTAGAATTTGTAACCTACAGAGGACTGCATGATTAAGGATGTTACTGATCGTAAAAACATGGGAAACAGTAACCATTGTGATATACCCCACATGTAATGAACGGCGAATTTTTTTCTTGTGCGTGGTGTTTCCAGTGTGCCTATTGTAAAACAGATTTCGTTTACGTTCATAGCCGGCAGCGGTGGACGAGCGGTTCTAGGCGCTCAGTCCGGAACCGCGTGACTGCTACGGTCGCAAGTTCGAATCCTGCCTCGGGCATGGATTTGTGTGATGTCCTTAGGTTAGTTAGGTTTATGTAGTTCTATGTTCTAAGGGACTGATGACCACAGCAGTTAAGTCCCATAGTGCACAGAGCCATTTGAACCATTTTTACATTCATAAACAGTCCTCGGTCATCACACAATTGCTCGGCATACCTCGCATATCGAAGGATATCACCCAATATTGGTTCAGACAATGGTGTCCGATCGAACGAACTTTTATGCAATCCTCTCGACAAGCTCTCTCTAGTCTGTTCGATACTGAAAGCGCAATACTTTAGTCGTTTTGTATGGTTCTTCACCTAACTATAAAAATGAATGTCGCAAGGCTGCGCGAGTTGGATGACTTATTGGAGGGATTACTTTATATCGCACATTGGCACAATTATGTGGGAATGAAGAAAGAAGTACTAGCAGCGAGATTCGATTTAGAGACCTCGTGCTTATAAAACTAAGGGCATAGTTTCTCGGCTTTGGACGCCTTGAAAACTAGCGATCAAACAATATACCCCGTTCGAACAAGTTTCGAAAGGCCCAGTGGGACCGACCGGCCGCCATATCATCCTTTACCGATAGGCGTCACTAGATGCTGACACGGAGGGTCAGTACACCGTTCTCCCGGCCGCAGGCAGCTTTCGTGGCCGAAGCCGCTACTTCTCAGTCGAGTAGCTACTCAGTTGGTCTCACAAGGGATGATAAAAGCGCTCGGCAGAGCCGGATGGTCACCGATGCAAGTTTTAGCCAAGCCCGACAGCGTTTAACTTCCGTGATCTTTCGGAAACCGGTGTTACACTGCGGCAAGGCCGTTGGTGTACAAAGTACAGGGTGCCCGTAATTAAAGTTCCAGCTTCAAAACGCTGTAGAAAGAGAGCCAGTGTTCAGAATGATGTCAAATTTAAACAGCATATTATTGACGCAGTGGGAGACGTCATGACAAAAAGAACACTTAACGAAAATTTTACCGATAGATGGTGCTGTCATAGTCTTGACGTAAATGGGGTCGTTCGGCTACGATGATAGACAAACGGCATCAGTTCAAATGGTTCAAATGGCTCTGAGCACTATGGGACTTAACTACTGTGGTCATCAGTCCCCTAGAACTACTTAAACCTAACTAACCTAAGGACATCACGCACATCCATGCCCGAGGCAGGATTCGAACCTGCGACCGTAGCAGTCGCGCGGTTCCGGACTGCGCGCCTAGAACCGCTAGACCACCGCGGCCGGCACGGCGTCAGTGGTCTGGGTTTCATTTACACCATGTGTACTGTTCAATGTGCATGACTGCACAAGATCGTTAGTCAACAATTATGGGCTTGTTAGGTAAGCCCATCCACCACGACAACATCGCATCACATCGGCGGGGAAAATAAGCTTTTAATTGTCCTGAGGCCAAAAACTGCATAAAAAGTAAAATAACAATGGTTTCTAAACGCCGTGAGACGGGCGCAAGACATGTTGAATAGCCTGTCCGCCGTTTTCTGGTAGAAGCAGGTAACGAGAAGCAGAGTGTTCTGTACAGATCGGAGTGTCTCCGGGATCAAGTGCAGAATGCATCACGCAATGTATGCCTTCAGTTCAGCTACGTTAGTATCTGGAGCTGTGAGTACATCATCTTTCAGATAAAGGTTGAAGTCACGCGGACTAAGATCGAGTGATCTGGACGGCCAGGCTGCAGGGAAATGACGGCTGATAATTCTAGCATTACCGAAATGCCTCTGCAGCAGCGCTTTACTGTGGAATGCGGGGAGGAGCATCGTCTTGTATAAAAACGCTCATACCCACAAATTCACCCTGTTGAAGTGTTGCAGCAGTTCTAGGCGCTGCAGTCTGGAACCGCGCGACCGCTACCGTCGCAGGTTCGAATCCTACCTCGGGCATGGATGTCTGTGCTGTCCTTAGGTTAGTTAGGTTTAAGTAGTTCTAAGTTCTAGGGGACTGATGACCTGAGAAGTTGAGTCCCATAGTGCTCAGAGCCATTTGAACCATTTTGAAGGGTTGCAATGACGTTGGTGCGCCAAAGACTCTCATAGCGTTTACCAGTGACGGTACAGACAGAAGGACCCGCACGACTCATCCCTCAAAAAAATACAGCACCCCGATAAACGATGCCATCAAGCCGCTCCATACAGTCATTTCTGCGGAATGGAATGGTACCGGCTGATGTGCGTGAGGGGTTTCCCATTGCCCTTATTCCGCAATTCTGCGTATTGATATGTCCTTGGAGATGGGAATGGGCTTCGTCTGTCCACAAAATGTTCCAGGGAATGTTTGTCTTCCTGGCAGGCTAAAAAGAAGCAACTCTTGAAGATGGGTGGTTTTGAATGGGTAGCAATGCAGGATGCTTCGTGGGATTTTATGCACCGTGCTTGCAGCCATGTCCAACGTCCGGTCAATTCCTCTTGCATTGCGTGTTTGAACACCACCACTCGACCACTCCTGCAATGCTGTGGCCATATCTTCGACGGATGCCTCAGCAATTGCTTGTCTCTCCCAGTCACATTTAACCTCAAAAGAACCTGTCTTTCCGAATTTTGTAATAATTTTGTCCAGACTCTTAGCAGATATCTGGCCAAAGCCATTTTTCATACCGCTGGGTGTCCGGTACTTCTACTGGGCCACTGGCAAACAGTCACCGTTCTTGCACAAGAGCTTTACCAGCGGTACGCAATCCTTCATGCAAACAGCCACGCTGAGCGTCTCGAACTCCAACTGAGAGCAGCTGTGTGCCACGCCTCTGGTGGTGTGCATATCCTGACGCTATTGGTCAAATTTTCTTAACTTTAAACTTTTTTTTTTGTTCCATGACGTTGTCCCATGCGTCAATACATGCTGTTCAAATCTGATGTTATTTCTACAGCGTTTTGAAACAGGAAGTTTAATTACGGACACCCTGTATGTAACCATGCATATTGTGAAAAAGGAAATCGCTAGATGTGAGAACATGTACAGAGAAAGAAATGATTACAACTTGAGAAGTATTGCATGACATATTCAAAAGAGAGAGAGAGAGAGAGAGAGAGAGAGAGCGTCACAAACAGGGGAAATCAATAACGCTTTGGTCCATCTCTGGCCCTTATGCAAGCAGTTATTCTCTTGGCATTGATTGATAGAGTTGTTGGAAGTTCTCCTGAGGGATTTCTAGCCAAATTCTGTCCTGTTGGTGTTTTAGATCGTCAGAATCACAAGACGGTTTGAGGACCTGTTACGAAAAGCTATGGTGTCCCAGACCATCACTACTGGTTGCCGGGCCATATTGCTGGCGACAGTTAACTTATCATTCCACTTCTGTCAGTGGCGTTTCCAGACCTGTATTCGCTGATCATGGGGGCTGAAGACATTTTTACTTCAGTCGAAGAGATTCCAGGCCAAAGAAGTGTCAGGGTCCTCCAGCCACATTGGGATTTTGGCCATCTAAAGCAATAGTTGCACAGAATTTGGCACGATTTCCCTCAGAAGGACATCCAATAATTCTACCAGTCAGTGCCGAACTTGCTTGAATAACGGCCAGACGTGGACCAACGCGTTATTCACTTGCTCAATTCGTGAAACTCTTTCTCTTGAATAAACCGTCCATTTTTCTGAAACTGTGGTCATCTCTTTGTATGTACATGTAACTCACATCAACCGATTTCCGTCTCATTCGGATAATTACATTGTGGTGCGTCCTTTTTAGAGTGAAAAATCTCTGACAAAAAGAAATAAAGCACCCAGAAGGAGAGGAGGAAAGCAAATCGAACTTCACAGGTTGAGAAAGTATGTGATACTGTGTCAATGATTTCAAAATGAAGTCGAAGTACAAAGAACTTGCCAGTATGAGGTCAATAACCAGTGGCCTGGATTCACGCACTGGTTCGATTCGGAAGGGTGTCATAAAGCCGTTGTATCCTCTTTGGAGTGCAGCTGTTGTAACTCGTCCTTGATGCCCTGATACTGGGACTGGGATGGAGTTGACATTCGAACTGATCCCACACATGTTTCATTGGACACACTTCCGGGGACCTTGCTGGCCCGGGGAACGTCTGAACATCACACAAGCAGTTCATGGAGACACATGCATGTGTGGAGGAGCATGTTTCTTTCGAAAAATGGCACCACAATACTGATGAATGAGCAGTAACACAGGACGACGCAGGATGTCCCCGATGTACAATTGTACCGTCAGAGTTTCTTCAATGTCTAACTGCCATGACCTGAGTTATAATTATCCGGTTACAGATATTGTTCAATGAGTTTACGAGTATAGAAACATACGACATAAATGGCTGTGTCTTTTGATTGCAATGAGTAGATAGTAGATAGTATCTGACACAAATTTGGAGTTAATATCTCAACCCGTTTCTGAAGAAAGAGGAGGTGAAGCGGGGGGGAGGGGGGGGGGGGGAGCCTTAACAGATAGACAGACTGACAACAAATGAAAAAAATTGTGATATACTTACAACTTAACAATTTTCGGGTTTTTTAATTAACTTTTCCTGTGAAACTTTGCTTCTTGACAAATTTCATAATTCTAAGTCTACTGGAAGTACCCTATAGGTTTTGATGAGCTAATTTGTGAGTACCAAAATATTTGAGATAATTTCATAATTCTATGTGAACGGGAAGTACCTTACAGATTTTGATGACTTAGAAACTTAAATCTCGTACAACGCCAAGGGACAGTAGACTTAATTATTTGATAGAAATTTCATCTTGAAACCTCTAGCCATTCCTGCGAAACAAGGGCCTTAGTAGACATACAGACAGACGTTTTTACCAGTTTAGTAGGCTGGAACCCAAAAAACCTTAAAAATTAGGATTTCATAATACAGTGACCATGCTGTCTAAAGATTTTCACTCTTACCTTGCTACATAGAGGGCTTCAACGGAAGTCGAGAACACCTTGACGATCCAGCTGGCCAACAGCGGAGCTATCGCGACATATCCGAGCATTTTGCGGCCGATGTGTGCACTGACCGCCGAGAACACGGGGACGAACACGAGCGTGGTCACGATTATGAGCGACGCCAGCCAGGATGCCTCGTCTACCGTCAACGGCCGGTCTCTGAGGTCGCCCTCCGCAGACAGCAGCTGCGGCAGCGCCATCGCCGGCCACCCCATGGACGAGCCCAGGGCGAACATGTTCAGGTTCACTGCGCATGCGCAACAGTGTGTCGAGAGTGGCAGACGTCTTTCGCTGCTGCACCACTTACTAACTGACCTGCTTAACACTAATAAGGGACGTCTTTGACCTAGAACGCGAGGAACCATTCTTAGACTAACGCTCGACCATGTAAAACACAGTGGTCTGTGTTATTTCCATGCAAAACTCCGCACTTGTCTGCTAGCTCCATCAGATGATGGCATGTTACAGCTGCACTAACAATTTCTCGAGTTGCGTGAATGGTATAGCTGTCTCTTGGAGTGTTCGGATACGAGTTACTATGGAAACTGTGTGTAATGATATCAAGAGATTTAGTCCGATGAATGTGGTCCAAATATTGGGGGCAAAGTTGGGGCGTGCTGAATATGAAAATGAAATCAGGGTCGAAGATAAGGAGTTCGTGGATGTATTATACTACATAATAACTCAGAAATGGGATGACACAGAAATACGTGACGTTAAGGTAGATCGATAAACTGAATTTGAAGGACAAGAAGAACCTGAACCTGAAAGTGGCTGTTCAAGCAATACACGACGTTCATCCATAGAGCAACTGAAACAATCCAGTCAAACTGAGGACGAACTCTCTCCTGCCAAACAGTCGAGGCCCAGTGTATTAGAAGATACTGATGACAGCGTACTAGAAGACACTTATGAAGATCATTACAATAGTGGCTTTAGTTCCTAGAGCAAACTAATGAAGCGCTGTAGGTGCATTAAAAGTAAATTAAATTGTAGATTAATTCTAAATTATGTATGTAGCAAAAGGCGAACAGGAGCTCGTTTCAAAGATAACAGACGGTCGCAATTACAAACTATGAAAGACCATGTAATAATGCAGTTTGATAGGTGGTGGTGGTGGTGGTAAGTTCCTATGGGACCAAACTGTTGAGGTCATCGGTCCTAGGCTTACACACTACATAATCTAACTTAAAACTAAGGACAAAACAAACAAACACACACACACACACACACACACACACACACACACACGGTGGTGGTGGTGGTGGTGGTGGTGGTGGTGGTGGTGGTAAGTTCCTATGGGACCAAACTAGCGCGGTACAATTTGATAGACCAAGGTCATCTAGATCTAAGTTCACTGTTGGCATATGCAAATGTGGGCACTAGAAAGCTTCTAAAATTGTTGGACTGGACAATTTCAAAGCTTCGATTTCTCTTATCGACAATGTTAAGACTAAATGTGGCATTACATCCAGGCATATTTTCTACATTTGTCACAAGTAAGAAGGCGACAATAACGTCAGAAGGCACAAAAGTTTATAAAAGAAGTGAACACCTTTATCAGAGAGCAGGGTGTGGAAAGAAAATGTTTGGAAGAGTGACCAGAATAATTTCCAATGTGAAATGTCTTCCTCATAAACACTGTCTCACAGAGGAGAGAAAACTACAGCTAGGGTTTTGCAGTCTGTACGTAGCTCTACCCACAGCTACACAACCGATGTAGTTTTATCAGTGATACAGGTACACAACCGATGGGACTTTATCAGTGACACGTGTAGACAACCGATGTGGCTTTATCACTGACAGGCAGACTAGCAAATAAGTTATACATCTGTTTTCAAATGGCTCAGGGCACTTTTGGCCGAAATATTTCAAAGAAACTCGAAACAGCTGTCCACGAAACATGCATGTGCACGCCAGCAAAAGTAGAAAAATGACTAAAGAACTTCAAACTTTTTCTAACTCCAGTCCATGGCGAACATGTAACAAGTGAAAAGAGGCTATTGCTGTGTGATTCCTGGTCAGGTAATACAGATCGTACACTTGCAGATGCAAGTTTTCGACACTAAGAAGTTATGCTGAAGATATTGCCACCGATTACAACAAAATATTTCCAATCCCTTGATGTCTACTTCTTTCGGCAATATAAGCTCAATGAAGGATTGCTGATTTCGTAAGATTACAGTGTGACAAACCACAAGTGAGGATACATGGTCGTCATTTAATCATCAGACTTCATTCTGCGATTTACAATTAATTTTCTGCAGCAAAGTATACGTCTATGTTGCAGTATGATTGGTAAAAGGCATGTTATGACACTGATATACCCATCTCATCATTTGAAAATTTAATTAGTGTGGCTTTTGATATTGGACTGCTAGAGTGCGAAAACGACTCTAAATTTAATAACGTGGCTATAGTGACGTGTGCACACTGTTCTCTTCCTCTTTGTTTTAACCACTTCATCGAAATCTGTAGTTCTATAAGGAAGAATATAAGCACTATCAGACGTGTGCGACAAGTGTGTTTTACGCTATTATAATTACTTTAAGCAAAGGGTTTTTTGCACTGTTGATTGGAAATGTGATGATACATTGACGTCACTGAATTACTTTTAATTCTCTCCTATGATATTGATATCATGTTACTTTTTGAATGTCACTTGTGGCCCAATGCTAACTTTTTACATGGAAGTGACACACACCACTATTTTTGTTTCTGATCGAGTGTTATTCCGAGCGTTCGAGATCAAAATTGTCCCTCGTTGGAATGTTTAACGCTTCTTCTCGCCTGTGGTACACACACTGGTGAGCCAGTACATTATCCCCACTGCCCACCGCGACATGAAATGCCACATGTTGGTGTTGCAGGAGCGTGACACGAAGAGAAAAGAGCGTAAGTGGAGCAGAGGCGAATGTCGAATCATTCTAATCCTTTTCTTTTCCGCTTTCCTTACCCTGCCCATCAAATCCCTCCCTCATATTTTCACTTTCCTCTTATTACTCTCCCTCGCACCGCCTCCTCCACCCGTACCCCTCCAATCACTGGTTTCTTTCCACCGTTATCTCCCTCGCCCTTCTCCCCCCCCCTTTTTGTTTCCACATCTAATTTTTTCCCATTTTAATTATGTACACAACTGCTTTACAGTACACTTATACTTTATAGTATACAATGCGTAATGGCAAACATTCGTAGGTTGTTTCACAGACGAGCCAGTCATTAATGTGACCGCCACCTATGTTCGATGTCAACGTGCAAGTGGAATCGCTATTAATAGAGGGTATGTAAAGCGTGATTTTGGGGGGGGGGGGGGGGGATGCGGAAACCGTGCAAGCCGGCCGAAGTGGCCGTGCGATTAAAGGCGCTGCAGTCTGGAACCGCAAGACCGCTACGGTCGCAGGTTCGAATCCTGCCTCGGGCATGGATGTGTGTGATGTCCTTAGGTTAGTTAGGTTTAACTAGTTCTAAGTTCTAGGGGACTAATGACCTCAGCCGTTGAGTCCCATAGTTCTCAGAGCCATTTGAACCATTTGAAACCGTGCAGTCGTTTCATTGTCGTAATGCGGAAACGGAGTGGTTTATCTGACGCTGAAAAAAAATGATCATTGGCTTTCGGGCCAAGGGTGGAAGAATTCCCGAAATGGCTATATTTGGAAACTATTTGCGGTCCAGGGTTACATCACCAATTACAGTTAAATTCTCCGCAAGTACACCAAGTCCTTTCATCCAGACATGTATTTTTTCATCATTACTAACTTTACGACAGGAGCGGGTATACAATGTAAAAGGCATATTACTATATACATAGCTAGGTCTAAATTGGGTCTTGGCATCTATTCCTTAATGTCAGGTCTTGTAAGCGATGACATATTACTATATTCATAACTAGGTCTAGATTGGTTCTTAGCATCTATCCCACAATGCCAGGTCTTGTAAGCGATGACGTCTCGGTCAGCAAATGATTCCAATCCAGGTAGAGAGGCATTCTCACATCGGACAATAGCGAGAGTAAACCATTCACTTCCAGTACACCCTGTGGCTACGTCAAGACTGAAATTAACTCGAAATTCACGGAAAAAAATCGGTCCATTCAATATGACACTTCGTGCAGTTCCATTTGTGCCGAGTTTATTCTCCAGACTTATTATGTTCAGTAACAGCGCATCAAAAAGATTATTCATCTATCCTTCTTGACCATGTCCACCCCTACATGCAGTTTTGTTTCTCCTCGGCACCATGACACCTACCATCTGAACAATGCAACGTGTCAAACAACTGGCAGTGTACGTGATTTGCTTTCCGTATTCTCCTGTTCACCAGACTCCCGGGATTTAAACCCAATCGAGAATATATGGGACCTCCTTGATCGGACTGTACGCGTGTAATATTTCTGGCTTATTCAGCCATCATATTAGGCTCCAGGAAGCTATTTCCAGGGCAGTGGAGATGCAAGAAGCATAGAGATGACGCAATGTGGGGTGAGGTACCGGTGACAGATGTTAGATTCGGTACCATTCCCGTGAGAAAGACCGCGTGCATGATGCTGCTGCTCTGTGATTGGCTGCTGTGTTTGGTGGTACGGCGCCAAAACGTTAAACGTTAGTTGCTATTATTAATTAAATCTGTCATCCAAATTACTTCATTTTTTTCAAATAAACAACTCTCAACAGCCAGCTATCAATCAGTCATTTCAAAATTATTAAAATCAAAGTATTACTGAAACAAAAGACTGAGGATATTACTGCCGATGCACTTCGGTGGTGTTCGGGTCACGCCTTGCTGGCGTGGCGCGCGAAATGTCTCGGGCAGTCCGGTTCTCCAGTTCTGACCGTTCCAGTAGACAGACATGTTGTCTGTTATAGTAGTATTTGTTTCATGCAGTTTTATTTACTACAGTTCCATTTACTACAGTTCCGACCGTCGCTAGGTACAGACATGTTGTCTGTGATAGTAGTATTTGATTCATGTAATTTTATTCTCCAGTACTGATGGTTCCAGTAACAGACATGTTGTCTGTGGCAGGGTGTATTTCATGTTATTTTAGCCAGATATAATGACTGTGGAAAGATATGTTCAATACATTGTGATCAAGAATAGTTTCTCGTGTCTATATCAATAAAAACGCGAGTGGCATCCCAAATGAGCTATAGTCTATTCGTAGCAGCAGTTCCTTGCGAAGTTAATTTCAGCTTCAAGAAAAAGAATCAACGACGTGCTGTTTTCTGCGCTGGGGACATCATCATCATGAATACAGCAGGTTAGTGAAGTGTACAAGAACTTACGTATTCCACACAGGGCAGTGGAAACAACTAGGCACCTCACGTGTACTGCATGCACAGTACAAATGTGCTCAGTGACACGTCATCTGCATCAATGCAGAGGAGGTAAAGAAGGATGAAAGTATTAACACTATCTCACTTTTATTCCTTTTTTTCTTGCCGTACGCGCCATGTATCCTCAACTGAGATTATATGCAGCGAACAATGGATGAAAGGAAGCAGGCAGATTCCATACTTTTGGTTTTTTGTAAAGCAGTACACACGGTACCCTATTCCAGGGTGTTAACGAAGGAACAAGCGTAAGAAATAATATATGTGGATGAATATATGTGAATTAATATATGTGAATGGCTCGAAGACTTCTGAAGTAATAGAACCCATTATCGTCAGAAGTGCCCCAGAGAAGTGTGATAGGACTGTTATTATTTTTATGAATATAAATTATCAGGCGGACAGGGTGGGCTACAGTCTGCGGCTGTTTGCTGATGATTCTGTGGTATATGGGAAGGTGTCGTCCTTAAGTGACTGTAGGAGATTACAAGATGACATAGACAACATTTCTAGTTCGTCTCTTCAATGGCAGCTAGCTCTAAATGTATGTTAATGAAGATGAGTAGGAAAAACAAACCCATAATGTTCCAATAAAGTATATTTAGTGTTCTGCTTGATACAGTCACGTCAGCTGAGTAACTCGGCGTAACGTTACAATGCAATACGAAATGGAATGATCCGAATGATCGACTTCGGTTTATTTTAAGAATTTTGGGAAAGTGTGGTTCATCTGTAAAGGAGACAGCATATGGGATGCTGGCGTGACCTATTCTTGAGTACAGTTCTAGTGCTTGGGACACGCACCAGGTAAGATTAAAGGAAGACATCGAAGCAGTTCAGAGGCGGCCAGATCATAGGTGAGTTCGAACAACAAGCAAGTGTTACTGAGACTTTTCGGGAACTCAAATTGGAATCCCTGGAGGGAACGCGACGTTCTTTTTGAAGAACACCACTGAGAAAATTCAGAGAACCGGGGTTTGAAGTTGAGTGCAGAACGATCCTAATGCTGCCAACATACATTTAGTGTAAGGACCACGAAGATAAGATACGAGAAAGTACGGCTCATACGAAGGCAGACAGACAGTCGTTTTTCCCTCGTTCTATGTGCGAGTGGAACAGGAAAGGAAACGAATAGTAGCGGTAGAGGGTACCATTCGCCAGGCACTGTAAAGTGGCTTGCGGAGTGTGTGTGTGTGTGTGTGTAGGTGTAGAGGTAGGAGGAGGAGGAGGAGGAGATTAGTGTTTAACGTCCCGTCGACAACGAGGTCATTAGAGACGGAGCGCAAGCTCGGGTGAGGGAAGGATGGGGAAGGAAATCGGCCGTGCCCTTTCAAAGGAACCATCCCGGCATTTGCCTGAAGCGATTTAGGGAAATCACGGAAAACCTAAATCAGGATGGCCGGAGACGGGATTGAACCGTCGTCCTCCCGAATGCAAGTCCAGTGTGCTAACCACTGCGCCACCTCGTTCGGTGTAGAGGTAGAAGGGTACGAATAACAGTTGTCCTACTCACATTCCACCAAGGAAACGGAATAAAAAGTAGGGGAAATGGCTATGACATTGTCGAGCTATTCTGGAGTCTCGTTCTCGACCTTTAGCCAATTGGAGGTTAGGAAAGCCAACACTTCCTTGTGCGGATGCGCTGTGAGCAGGCAAAGTGAGACGCGAAACTTCGTTCTCGTGATCACCCACGCTCTCTTTTCATGACGACGACGTATTAAACGATGTAGTAGTTGAAATGTTGAAATTAAGCAGTCTTCCACCACACATTTTCTGGTAGGCCTAGTTAGTCACAACTAGAATTTTTAGATGAGAGTTGCGCCATTTGACTATATAAAATGTTTGTTCTGTTGTACAATCACGATTTCGGCCTTTGTCCACTTTGAAGTACCACGCTGAAAAGATATAAACGTACAGAATCCATGAAAAGAACTAGTAGCAGATACTAGGTAACTTTATGCTAGTATCATGTAAACCAAATAAATTTATAATTCTTTTTAATTGAAAAAAATATTGAAATTGTGTTACATGTTAAGCATGATCAGACATCCATAAACGAAGACATCGTAGAAATATGTTAAACTTTGTTATATGATGCAGATGTAGCGGTATATAAATGGAAACATGTTCACGAAGTGACTGGCAAAGATAGAACAAAAATGTCTGTCGTACACTGCATAACTGTGTCATAAAATGATCATCAAAAACGTCTGAGGGCACCATTATCGAAGCCACACTGTCGAAATTGCTAATTTAATGAACGCCAAAGACGTACATCGCATAGCAGGGTGTCATTTTATGTGACGTACTGTATGGCTGAATCTAGGGAAGTAATGTAGAGAACAGCCGGCCAGGGTGGCCGAGCGGTTCTAGGCGCTACAGTCTGGAACCGCACGACCGCTACGGTCGCAGGTTCGAATCCTGCCTCGGGCATGGATGTGTGTGATGTCCTTAGGTTAGGTAGGTTTAAGTAGTTCTAAATTCTAGGGGACTGATGACCACAGCAGTTAAGTCCCATAGTGCTCAGAGCCATTTGAACCATTTTTGAATGTAGAGAACAGACCAAAGTTGCATAAATTTGAAGAAATGGTCTGATACCAAGATAATTATCAAATCTAGTAAGGACCTGTTAGGCATCAGATTCTGTACTGAATACGAAATATAATCATACGTTAGTGCAACGTAAATCAGTTGTGAAAGAACATTACGTAACCACGTGTCGAATTGTATAGATCACAGATCAATCGTACTACACGGTCCAGTCACTTTAATATGATCACATCTTTAAAGTCCGAATAACCACCTCTTGCAGCGCGAACTTGCAGGAAGAGCGCCAGTGAGGTTCTGGAACGTACCAACAGGGATGTGGGTCATGCCGACTCCCGTGCTTTCACTACACTCATGCTGACTACACTCATGCTCATAAATTAAGGATAATTGCAGAATGTGGTGCCACACAACGTGGCACTACACAAAACTGGCGCAATTACATAGGCACATAGGGAACACACACGACACAGATCTGTAAGTCCACGGTATTGGTAATAAGGTGAGAAAACCGTCCAGAAACGCATGTGCTACAAAACGCCACTGTTTCCTGCGCATGTACCCCGACACCAATATTGGATATGATCACCATGCACACGTGCACAGGCCGCACAACGGGTTGGCATACTCTGGATCAGGTGGTCGAGCAGCTGCTGGGGTATAGCCTCCCATTCTTGCACCAGTGCCTGTCGGAGCTCCTGCAGTGTACTAGGAGTTTGAAGACGTGCAGCGATTCGTCGACCGAGAGCATCCCAGAAATGCTCGATGGGTTTTAGGTCTCGAGAACAGGCAGGCCACTTCATTCGCCTGATACCTTCTGTTTAAAGGTACTCGTCCACGATGGCAGCTCGGTGTGGCCATGCGTTATCATCCATCAAGAGGAAGGTGGGACCCACTGCACTTCTGATAAGGCGGACGTACTGGTGCAAAATGACGTCCCGATACACCTGACCTGTTACAGTTCCTCTGCCAAAGACATGCAAGGGTCTACGTGTACGAATCATAATCCCACTCCACACCATCAAACCACGAACTCCATACAGGTCTCTTTCAAGACCATTAAGGGGTTGGTGTCTGGTTCCTGGTTTACGCCAGATGAAAACCCGGCGAGAATCACTGTTCCGACTATACCTGGACTCGTCCGTGAACATAACCTGGGACGACTGTTCCAATGACCATGTACTGTGTTCTTGACACCAGGCTTTACGGGCTCTCCTGTGACCAGAGGTCAGTGAAATGCACCTTGCAGGTATCCGGGCGAATAAACCATGTCAGTTCAGTCGTATTTAGACTGTGTGTCTGGAGACAACTGTTCCAGTGGCTGCGGTAAGGTCCCGAGGAAGGCTATCTGCAGTACTCCGTGGCCGCCTGCGGGCACTGATGGTGAAATGTCGGTCTTCTTGTGGTGTTGCACACTGTAGACGTCCCGTACTGTAGCGCCTGGACGCGTATTCTGTCTGCTGGAATCGTTGCCATAATCTTCAGATCCCACGTTGTGACACACGGAGGGTCCGTTCTACGACCTGCTGTGTTTGACCAGCCTCCAGTTGCCTTAGTATTCTACCCTTCATAACGTCATCAATACGTGTTCTTTGAGCCATCTTCAACGCACAGTCACCATTAGCACGTCTGAAAACGTCTGCACACTTACTCGCTGCACCGTACTCTGAAATTCACCAACACACCTCTGCGTATGTGCACCGCTGCCAGCGCCACCGTTCTACAGACGCACGAATCTTTACTAACCTTTGCCTGCCGTTATTTGCTCGTTCTCTTTTTTACCGAGAGTGCCACAGTCTTTACTTTCTCACCGTTTTCCGAATTTCGGTGCTAAACCACATTGGGTATTTTCAATCCTTAGTCCACTTACTAGGCAAATTCTTGACCAGAGCACGATTTACACTCGGTGTAAACTTTGTCCAGGTACATACCTGTCCAGAGCACGATTTACAGTCTGTTTAAACTTTGTCCATAATCCCTCCATGTCGATCCTACTGGAGCTATGTGACTGTAATGCATTGTCTAAGTAAATTGTTAACAACTGCCTATCTGATCCTTCTAGCAGAAGATCTCACCTAGTTTCAGTGACGGATATTTTAACTTCGTTAAGCACAGTCGCTATGATATGTTCACTAATCGCCTCACTGTACTGCGCCATAGATAAAGTCCGTCCTGTTTGTAGCTGCAAGGTCTGAGACATTTACAATGCGCGTGGGCTGCAGAACTAGCTGCTCAAGACAGGTTTCAGAACACGTATTTAAAAAGTACTCCGTAAGACTTAACATAAGAACAAATTTCTATAATTTTACTAACTTGAACATTACATTTACATATAATCCTATACCCTTCAGACCAATGTGATGTACATAGCTGAGTGAAGATCCGATTGTAACAGTTCGCTTTCTACCCGTTCTAATCTTATATGGAGCGTGGGAAGAATGATTCCATTGACACCTCGTTGCGCACTGTTCTTCTTTTCGCGATATCTATGGTACAGAATGGCTCAAGGGGAGCACTACATCTACATG
The DNA here is from genome assembly GCF_021461395.2 of Schistocerca americana. Classification (NCBI taxonomy): domain Eukaryota; kingdom Metazoa; phylum Arthropoda; class Insecta; order Orthoptera; family Acrididae; genus Schistocerca; species Schistocerca americana. Next base: position 485,899,736 of record NC_060124.1, on the reverse strand, counting down.
ATTAGTCTGCAATTCAAACTTAAGTGCCTGGCAGAGAGTTGCTCGAAATACCTTCAGACTATTTCTGTATCATTCAACGTTTTAACAGCGCGTGGGAAAATTAAACACTTGAATCTTTGTGTACGAGCTCATCTCTCCGTTAATTTCACTGCAGTGATAGTTTCCCCCTATCTAGATTAAAGACAGTAAAATATTTTCACATTCCGAAACAGCTGGTAATTGAAATTTCGTGAAAAGATCTCAAAGATCTCGCCACAACGAAAAAGTTTTTGTTTTAATGATTGCCGCCCCGCCTTGCGTATCATATCTGTGACACTCTCTGTCCCTAATTTCACGATAATACAAAACGAGCTCTCCTTCTTTGAACTTTTTCGATATCCTCCGTCGATCGTATCTGGTAAGGTTCCCATTCAGCACAGCCGTACTCCAGCAGAGGACAGACAAGCGTAGTTCAAAAAATGGCTCTGAGCACTATGGGACTCAACTGCTGAGGTCATTAGTCCCCTAGAACTTAGAACTAGTTAAACCTAACTAACCTAAGGACATCACAAACATCCATGCCCGAGGCAGGATTCGAACCTGCGACTGTAGCGGTCTTGCGGTTCCAGACTGCAGCGCCTTTAACCGCACGGCCGCTTCGGCCGGCAGACAAGCGTAGTGCTGGCAGTCTCTTTAGTAGCGGATCTGATGCATCTTCTAAGTGTTCTGCCAATAGAACACAGTCTTTGAATAGCTTTCCTCATAAAATTTTCTGTATGATCGTTCCAGTTAAGATTGTTCATAACTATAATTCCTAGGTATTTACTTGAATTGACAGACTTTAAATTTGGAAGACGTGTCGTGTAACCGAAATCTAACGTACTCATGTTTTCGTACTCATGTGGAGGACCTCACACTTTTCCTTATTCAGAGACTATTGGAATTTTTAACACCATACAGATATTCTGTTTAAATCAACTTGCGATTGGTTTTGATCTTCTTATGACTTCACTATAAATAAATGACAGCATCATCTGAAAACAGTCCAACAGGGCTGTTCAGATTGTCTCCTGAGTTGTAAATATATATTAGGACCAGCAGAGAACGTATAACATTTCCTTGGGGAACACCGGATATAACTTGTAATTCATTCAATGCTTTTTCGTGGCTTTTCTGACAGGGAATAACGAATGTAGTCGCACAGCTAAAGCGATACTCCATAGGCATGCAGTTTCATTAGAAGTGTAGTTCCTCCTGTTTCCGAATGCCTTTTTACGTTTACTAGAACTCGGCAGATAACAGAAGTAATTCACTATCTTAAGCAGCGCTGCAGAATAGAATGGCAGTGAGGAGAAAACTGGTTCTGACGAAGGTTCCGGTGATGAATGGACCATATGGCCTGGCAGTGAATCACGGGAATGAGGAGTAGTACAGAAGCCCTGAGAGCCAGTCTTGCTTGGCAGTCAGTATGTAGGGGGCCCTCAAGAGTTCTCACATAAGACTGAGAGAGATCTTGATTAAATATTAGTTATTCAAGTCCAGTTTTGACTTAGCGAGTACTAGGAGGAGACTACGGGTCACCTAGGATTCAATACCATAGGATCGCTATGCTGTAAAGCAATTAACTCAGTTGACAAGTAAATATTGTTATTTTACCGAAGATGTACGAAGAACTACGAAGCTTTACGATGTAACCAAGAGATTTTGGCCTTGCGCTAGGATGTACTCGGAGTCTCTTTTTTTCTGTGTAGTTGGTCGTACCATGCTCTCGAAATTTTGTGAAAATCTCTCGGGTTTCCAGTAGGGCGGCAACATTAAAATGCCGCTACGTTTCGATGGGAGTCATACTCTTCATCTTCTGGGGATATGTCATGATAAGTGGATACTGTGACATTTATAGTAGAGTGGACTGCCGCCCCCCCCCCCCTCCAACTAGCTACCCGCAGCGGCCTTGGCGGCGTGGGGGGGGGGGGGGGGGGGGGGAGAGATGAGGCTGCAGTTGGTAGGGGTAGTGGGTGCTCCGGCTCAGTTAGCGTCTCATTGTGGCCTAGGAATGGGCTAAACTGCTATTTTCCGATATCAGTGATTTCTCTGAATGCTACTTTTCGATAACTACGATTTCTAACTGCTATTTGTTGCAGTTAAGAATGGCAATTAACGAACTCCTTACTTGCATCCATCCGCATACCATCAACGCTATTTCTGCGATTCTTGCTGCTTCTGCGGTTTATCACGGCACATGTTGCACTGTCATTAGTCATAAGTAAGAAGTGAACTGCTTCAATACAATCCAGAAATACCTTATCGCTCGTATATACGAATATTTGTCAGCACCTAAGGTTAACGTTTCAGTAGCCCAACTGACAAAAAGTTAAATGAAATGGTATTATTAATTTTTTCAACGATTCTTCCTCAGTCGTTACATGATACCCTTGCACACAGAGAAAATTTCATTTCAACAGACAGTAGTAAGTATGTTTTACTTACGTTGTTCCTTTGGCTTAAATTTTGTATTCGTGGGACAAGTGTAAAATTATTGGCATTGTGACGCTGAGACTCATGGCACAAATTACCACACAGTCCCGTAAGAGTTCATGTTTAGAATACGGAACCTAAATACGTCGTTACGTTCACAGGTATATGAACCACATTTTCACTCACTCGATACAGCGATAATTCAGAATATCGTTGACAACAGAACTGGAGAAGTTGCCACAGCGACTTTACACCGTCTTCGTCAGACGTAAGGTTAGACCTAAGTTTGTGTATGAACGTAGTGATAACATTTATGCAGAATGTGAAAGTTCCCACCACTCAACTGCTTTCATTACCGCATACATTAGCAGTTGTATAAGATGAATTATGTTACTAGTAATTAGGTTAGTAGAAATATAAAAATTTAATAATACTAGTGATTTTCAAGACACAGTTTCCATTTCGATTACTGGCTACTCTATGTACCCATTGACATCTAGAAGAGATAACAGTGAAGGTTGAAGACGACTTTTGAACTCGCAGCTTAAAATAGCTATAGGTGATAACATAAGTGTGTAAACTGAATATTGATGCGGTGTGTCATTGCAGTCATTATGTGATCTGAAAGGGATGTCACTGTGAGTGAATAAGGAAAATTCCATTCTCGCCTTGTTTAAACCAAAAATTTTCTGCCATGTAGTTATTGATAAGAACTTGCTAGAGAGTGATCCTGATATATTGATTCGTCCATCCCTCTAGTCTTGAAATGTTGGTTGTGACGTGACTGACCTGTAGGCTGTCTCAAGGTCTAGGTTATGTTGGAAGGTTGCGTGTTTTAAGGCTGATGATGTGCAAGTGAAAACAGTGGAAAGTACTGAACTTACTGTTTAAAGTTGACATTGGGAATAGTATTAATGTAATATTTGAAAATAAAGGCAGAAGTTTAAGTGCGTATTGTACTGTCGAAAAAATATTTGTCTCGTGTATAAAGTTGTTAAACATTTGGCAAAAGTTACATAGTACACACCAGGTGGCATTTTTAGTAGTTTATGTACGATGTAGTTGTGTAATACTTATCAAAATACGCATTGGAACCGTGTCCATTATCTAGTATGTTTTCGGAAATTATTCTGCAATTTTAGCTTTTATGATGAAAAGTGTATTTAAATGTGTCACGAAAATTCCAGGCGACGCTATCGGTATATCTATTAGCACAATCTTTATTCGGCAGTCACATTCGTTGGCTGCACTAATTTTCAACCGAGTATAAAATTCTTCTCAGATCGGATTTGCTTCTTGGTTCATTTCTTCGACCTTAAGTATGTAATACATACATTCCGTGAGACTCAAGGATCATAGAACGAAGTACAGTATGGACATAGGTTAACACCGGCGTTGAATGTTAACTGCGCGTTTTAGTCGCTTCTTGCGACTTCTATTGCGACTTGTCACTGAAATCGCAGCTAGACTCGGTAGCATGACACAAAGTTCACAGAGAGAAGTACGAAACTCGGCCAAGAGGTGGCACACAGCTCTGAATGTTAAATACTACTTGCGACTCCTAGTTGTGACTGAAATCGCAGCCAGATTCTGCAAAGTTGTTATTGTTAAATCTGTGACTTCTCAGTCACTATGATTTGTGACAGATACGCGATTTCTTGCTCACCGCTCTTGTGGCCATTTCTGCCGCGTCTTGCGAACTGGACAGTGCTTGTCACGATCTCGTCGCATTACCACTAACATCGGACTTCATGCCGCACTTAATTGGTATCCTTCGCTTCTGTTGATAAGACTGTCGTGAAGTCGCAATTCGCTGGATTCCTTTATGAGGATGTCGCAGTAGCTGGTTGCTCGGCAAAGGAGCGTGGTGTTCTGGAAATTGAACGTGAACTC